>NC_133110.1:12192041-12492041 GCF_022965805.1 Primulina eburnea
ATCTATCAAGGCATTCGTAGCGGAACCGGCTATAAAATTCTCCCTGAAAGATTGGAATATCATGCTAAACCCAATAGTTTTACAAGAACTAAGCTTATAGACATGCAAAGGTCGAAGTTCTTCTAACCTAAATTCTCGTAATTAACACTGATTAGAACATTCAATCCTGTCACAAATTCTAATTTCAAAATCTTAACCCAAAATACTAAATTTCAAATACAAATTAAATATTTAAGGTACCTGTCAAGAGCATCGTCTCCGGGTTAGTCTCCGCGGCATGAAGAGCAAAAACTCTGCCTTGGGTAGGCAGATCCTTCTGAGGACAATTCTTCAAAATGTGATCAGTACTACCACACTTGTAACACTTTCTCGAACCATACATACAATTTTCCGCATGACGGCGTGAGCACCTGGCACTGACTGGATACTCCACTGTTGTAGAACCCGTAAATTAGACTACGTATAAGCCATTCATAATTCTAGTATTTGAATTAAAATGATTTTTATTGCATGAGTTTCTAAATTTAATTATTTTACGCAGTAGTTTAATTTTTTTTAGCATTTCAGTTATTTCAGTGAGGCCGGATTGGAGTTGGAGTTTAAAGATAAAATTTAAGATTCAGAAAACATTTCCAGAATTTATTTTAGCTAGCAATTAAGTTAATTGAAGTTAAAAGGAGGTTTAAGGAATTATTTAATCAACTTGAGGTGAGTAGAAAATAAGTTCATTTAAGTTCCAATAAGTAAGGGGTTAATTCACTAAATTATTTAAAGGATAGGTAAGACTTTTAAGGGTTACAAATTTAGTAAATAATCAACAATTTCCATTCATTTTTATACCAAAATTTGGCCACCACTTAGTAGATTAAGCAAGGACATGCCAACTCACCTTTAACCCATTCTTTGTCATTTTTAGCATGATAACCTTTTTAATTATTAATCAACCTTAATTAATTTATTAATAAACAATATCCTAGTCTAGTTAACATGAAAGAATCGGCCACATGCACCTCTAATATTCCTCCAACCAATATTTGATAGCAACAAGAATTCAAATTTAAAAAATAGTAGACTTGGTCTTGCTTGTTTCCCTATATTTTGCACCCATCTCCCTCACTCTTTAACCAATATTATCCCCTCCCTATCACCGAAATTCAGAGCATTTTAGAGTAGAAATTTCATGAGCTTCATAGCTAAAGCAAGAGAGAAAAAAATTCAGTAAAAGCAAGAAAAGAAAACGCTCAACCTCCTCCGCGCCGTATCGTCTCATTCTTTCGTTTCTCATTCAAACGAAACCAGGCATGTATATATTCTTCCTTGACTCTTCAATCAAGTCCTACTATCAAATTTTTTTCATTTCATGATCATTATTTCCATGACAAAACCGAAATCTATCAAAAGTTTTCAGAAAATAAAGATGCAGATTTTTTTGGTTTCATGACAAGCTTCACGGTTTGCTTTGTTTTGTGGTTTCAGGTATTGGTTCGATTCCAAGCTCCCAAGGCGACATCTAGACATGTAGTAGGATGCATTAGGACCGTTTTGGTCCATTCATTTAAACCCCATGCACGCTTGAAAACACGAAAATGACAGCAACTCCACCTTTTGTCCATTGAGTTTACGAATTTCAGTTTGCTGTCAAAGGGGAAATGAATCTGATCTTGGCTGCCCCAGGCCTATAGCCATGGTTATATCACTTCCCTAGCAGGTCTAAGACGTGACTAAGTCGCCCTTTTGGTGGCTTGGTCCATGGTGAATCGGTTTTTACATTAAAACAGAACAGTTCCCTGCACCCCTTCGCCCCTCTCCTTTTGACATCTAGTGTGTTTTCGATTGTTGTGGATGGTGTGGATCTTGGTTGGCATATGGCCCTTAGCCATGGTTCATACCATGCCCCAAGATGTCTAGATCGTGCCATGGTCAATCAAATGGCCACTGGAACGGCAGGAGACATCAAATGAAATACAACACTACACACGCACATATGGAGTGTTCTCGGTATCTGATGTTTGCTGGAATGGTGCGAATTGTGGCTGGCCTAGGGCCCTTAGCCATGGTTCACATCAATCCTCGGGATGTTGGTAAGAGGTTTTGGTTGGTGGTTCAAGCCCCAATGGCCATTAGCCTCACAATTGACGCAAGAAACCAAAGCACATCTGCTGTATTGTTGGACAGCAACTTGCTTTAACAGTTCAATGGCTCATTCGAGATCTTGGTTGGCTTTTAGCCTATGGACTTGGACTGGACAATGCCTTATCGAGTTAGGAAGGTCATGTTTTTGGCCATTTGTGATTCAGATCATTTTTGAGGCCGTACGAGAATTTACGGTGCGATGTGCCAAATTGACACTCGAAAGAGCGTTTCATGTTTGGCCTCCATTTCACCTAGATTTCGACCCTCACCACTTTAGGAGCATTATTTCATCATTTTAAGCGTATTTTAATCATGACTATATGACGGTTCTGTGTTGGTTCAGGTTGGCTCGGGGTCATGATTAAATACGAAGTCGTTAGGAAGTAGTTGTCGCGTTTTCGAACTTAATTGCATAGTTTGGTCAAGTAAAAGCTATTGCATATTTTTAATGGCATATTTAGGTTGCAGCGAGCCTGGGAGCGATCCATCCAATCAGTAATTAGTACATGATATTTAATTCAGTTATTTAATTATATTACATGCAAAAATACATATTTTAAGATTTATGCGATATTTCTTGGTGTCACTTTACTACCATGGGATCATTATTAAACCCGGTCGCCAGTTACCGGTCAGTTCACTTGTGTCACCCAGTATACTGTGGCAGTAGTCTGATCAGACGTACATTATTAAACCCGGTCGCCAGTTACCGGTCCGGTCGGTTCAGTTCAGGGACCACTTGCGTAGACCATAATCTCACCAGAAAAATTACTACAAGTTATTTCATGACAGGGCTCCAAGGAGCAACCATTTTCATTATGATTTCCCAGTTCAGTTATGCACGTATTATAATTAATCATACACGATATTTTACTTTATGCCTCATGACATGACATTTTTACTCCCATGAAATTTTACTATAGTATTTAATCGTTATTTACGATATATGCATGTTGAGTCTTTAGACTCACTAGACTTGATTGTTGTAGGTGACTGATGATGATGTCGGGATCGAGGGCGGGGACCAATGAGCCAGCTCGAGTCGGCAGTAGTAGGACCCAGAGGACCTCAGTTCAGCATTTATTATTTTATTGCTCAAACAATTGATTAATCGTTGGATAAACTTTTTACTGTTATTTCGCAAAAATGTTAATTTCTTCAGCTGTCACTTTGAACATCAAACATTATTTATCAGTTCATTTATGATTGAGGCAATTTTAATTATTTAAAAATAAAATTTTAATTTTTCGCAAATTTTCAAGCACGGATTTTTAGGCCTCTACAGCTGGTATCAGAGCAATGGTTCTGTATAGGGTTGTACTACTACTGACTTCGAGAAGCTCACGAAGTCACGTCTTCGGTCTGTAAGTTTTACATTTGCGCATTTTATTTAAAGCATGAATTATGTTATCAGCATGATTTCATGAGATATTTTACGTCCATATTTTATTGTTCTGTATTTAAATTTAAATAAATTATGGAATCATGCATGTTAGTTACGTATGGGTTATGTATGGAACAGTATGCACCCTAGACGCATCCTAGAGCGTGCGTCTAATAGCCAAGCCTGGTGTACGGTACGGTTTAAGTTTTCGTATGATTATTGATTAATTGGTTAAGATTTAGTATAGTTTTGATGTTAAGAGTTGTGATTATGGGTTATAGTATTGCTGGTTATAATTGTTTCGTGGTGTTGTTGATATTAGTTGTTGTGTAGTTGTTTTGTATCAGGGTTGCGATTCGATCTTTGTTGCATAGAGTTGGTTGTTGGCTTCAGGGGTGACCGCACCCGCGCTTAGTAGAGGACCGCACCCGTGGTCTGTATTTCAGAATTTTGTTGGGTTTGCCGAAGTCACACCGCACCCGCAGTGTAAAAGTTACCGCACCCGCGGTGTATTGGCCGAGAGGACACCGCACCCGCGGTAAGTTAAGGACCGCACCCACGGTCGTCAATTATGGAATTTTGGTTGTGATGCCGAGGGCACACCGCACCCGCGGTGCATGTTGGAGCGCACCCGCGGTCGATGAACAGTAGAAGCGTGTTTCGAGTTTTAAGTGATATAATTGGATGATTTGGCTCATTTCTCTCATTTCCTTCCCCTCATTCTCGATTTTTCTCTCCTTGGAGACTAGGGTTTCTTCATTTCTTCTCTTCGTTTCCTTGATTCAAGTTTCTTGTTGGTGATTTGTGGTGAGATTAAGATTCTTGTTGGTTCAAGGAAGCTAAGATAAGCTTTTGGTTTAGTTTATTCTTGGTTTTGGTGTGAGAGATGTTATGGGTTTGTAGATTATGTTGGTTTTATGGATTTATTGGTATGGATTTGTGTTTATTGGATTATTGATGGTGTTATATATGGTTTATTGTTGTAGGTTGTGTACCAAGAGATTTAGTTGAAGGTGTTCTTGTTGGTTGTAAGTGGAATCTCATTTATTATTGTAATGTCCTGGATTTTATATCATGACAAGTGAAGATTATTGAATTTAAATTGATATAATTATAGACGGGCTATGACGAGACCATAATTGGTTAAACATTTGAATGGTGTAATTTTTAGACAGAACTATTGGCGCCCAAGCGGTAGAAAATAACCGCCCGAGCGCCAATGTACAATAAGGAATGTCTCGGGCAGAAGATGTGGCGCCCGAGCGGTAATTTGTGACCGCCCGAGCGTCATTACCTAATAGTTGTGACAGAACCTCCCGCGCCCGGGCGGTAAGTTTTAACCGCCCGAGCGCCAAGCAAGCGCCCGAGCGGTAATTTACCACCGCCCGAGCGAGAGACGTGTGGTATAGAGACTAAGCCATTTGGCTTGATGCATGCGTGAGATATATATATATAGATATATATATAACAATCGATTTCAGAAGGAAAACAAACGAAAGAAATTGAGAAAAGGTACAGAGAATTTGTGTGAAAAATCCTTACGCCTTTTGTGAAAAATCCGTCCGTCTGATCTTAAATCCGACTTCAGTACCGAGTTCCTATCAACGTAGGCTATCACTGGACATAAGTTTTACTACGTTTTGACATGTTTTGAAATTATGATGTTGTCAGAATTGAATGGAATTCATATATGATGTTCTTGAGATGTTAGACATCGTAGAATTGAAGTCAGACTGAAAAACGTACTGATTATGGAATTGTTATGATTTTCTGATTTTGTGGATTAGAAATTGGACAGAACTGGAGTATGAATGAAGTACAGATTATATCAAGATATGAGTTATGATTTGTAATTGATGTCTGGTTATGTTATATTGATTGGAATATCGGGATTGCGCGATTATACCGTTGAATTGAATGATTGATCAGATTGGTATTGATTTGAACGGTATATATATATGATATCATTGATATTGCCAGTGCTAGATTGAGGGATTGGCAGAGTTTGGATTCCTGACCGAAACTGCAAACGAAAGGTATAAGTCAATGTGTAATGGGACATCGACTCAAGTAGGATGTACTTGGGTTTCCCTAAATCACATACTTATTAATTGTTTATCATTGTGTTTAATGATTTGCTTAAATGCTTGTTCTATGGATTTATAGAAGCATGCATTAGACGAGTAATCTTGTGACAGAAGTACCTGATAGTGGCAGGTAACCACGGGTACATTGCACGATGTCACAAGATAGTGTATTGACGATAGACCACAGTCTATGACGGATATGTCTGGACACTGGATGTTTGGTTATATCGACTTGAATAGAACTGGAGTCTTTTCTATTACTGTTTGTCGATATAGGAATACCACATCTGGACACCGGGATCCCTAGGCTAGGATTGAGTCTAGTCTGAGTCGTGGAGTCACGAGTATTGTCGACAAATTGATATTGATTACATTTCTTATTTTGATATGTATTACTGTTATATGTTCCATGCTTTATATTGAATATATGACTGCATGTTCTTTGATTTATACTAGGATTTATTCTCACCGGAGTTATCCGGTTGTTGTCTTGTTTGTATGTGTACTTGACAACAGGTGGGACAGGATCAGGGTCCAGGAGATGAGGAAAGATCGTGATTAGAGTGGAGGCTCTGGACTTGGATTAGATATAGGGTCAAACACTTGATATTAGATGTTTAAACCTTAGTTGAATGAATGTTTGTGGTACAGGACTTGTACTTTTATATAATGAGATGTATATATATTTTATTGCACTACGTTCCGCATTTTAAAAAAATATATATAATTTATACCATGTTTTTTAATTGATTAATTAGTCCCAATGAAGATTATGATTATGATTAGCGTCTGGGTCCCCACAACAAGTGGTATCAGAGCGATAGATTCTTGAGACTGAGATAGGAGCTAGTGAGCGGGGTAGAATGTGTTTTCTTTCCTGCTTTTGATTGCTAGCATGGTTTACTGCTTTATAATACATGTTTATCTGATTTGATTTGAAAACATGTGTTATTAAATATGAATTGGAGCCAATTCTGGATCAGCAGTAAGATGATCGGAGGAGGACTGAAACAGGATTATGGTTTGGGATTGCTAACTCTTTTGAGTTTCAGATATGCCTCCGAGGAGAGTACCGGAGCAGGGTAGTACATCGAACCCTCCCATGGATGTGATAGCGACACCCATGTTGACACTGTTGAAGAGATTTCAGTGTTTCCATCCACCCACTCTGAAAGGAACCGAAAATTCAGTGGATTGTGAAAGTTGGCTGGATGATATTGAGATGATGTTCGATTCTTTAGAATATACTGACGAGCGGAGGGTGAAGTTGATCGGACACCAGTTACACGATGTTGTAAAAAACTGGTGGATCACAACAAAACGGGCATTGGAACACCGAGGTACGACCATTACCTGGAATGTATTTAAAACTGAATTCTATCAGAGGTTCTTTCCAGTGTCATATAGGAAAGACAAAGGAGCCGAATTCGCCAAATTAAGACAGGGCCAGCTTAATATTGAGGAGTATGTGGCCAAGTTCTCTTCCCAGTTGCGTTTTGCTCCACATGTGGCGGATCATGACGAGGCCGTGGCGGATCAGTTCATTAACGGCCTGAACCCGGAAATATTCACATTGGTAAACACGGGAAGACCGAACAACTTTACCGATGCTTTGAATAGGGCTAAGGGAGCCGAAGCCGGCCTGATAAGACAAAGAGAGGCTTCGTTTGTGCCTTCGGCACCGGGAGAACATCAACCACCTCCTCGATTTGAAGGTGGCAGCAGTAGTGGCGGAAAGAAGGACTTCTTGAAGACGAGAGGGAAGCAATTGAAGAAGTCAGGGAGCAGTTCTTCTAGTTCTGGGAGTCCTCGACAGAGCCAGAGCTATACCGGACCTATTTGCAATACTTGTGGAGGGAAGCATTCCACTGAGCAGTGCCGAGGAGTGTTTGGCATCTGCCGTATCTGCAAGCAACAGGGACACTTTGCCCGAGTGTGTCCCCAGAGAGGTGCCCAGGGATCCCAGGCAGCTGAGTCATCTGGATCAGCGGCTCAGGCAGGTAGACGACTATCTGCTGCTCATTCTTTTCAGCCAGCACCGTCTACCCAGTCACAGCAGAGGCCAGGAGGAAGCCAGACAGTGAGCCAGCCTCCTAGACAGCAGGCCAGAGTGTTTGCCTTGACCGAGGAGCAGGCACAGGATGCACCTGATGACGTTGTAGCAGGTAACTGTCTTATTCTTGGTTATCCTGCATACGTATTGATAGATACTGGTGCATCACATTATTTTATTTCTGAGAAGTTTGCATTGAGTCATGCATTACCTATTGAGTCATTAGCTGCGGTAGTATCTGTCTCTTCTCCGTTAGGGACATGTTTGATATCAGTGAAGTCTGTTAAATCTTGTATACTGCAGTACGATGGGCATACGATTGATTTAGACTGTATTGTGCTTGGGATATCTGATTTTGATTGTATTATCGGTATTGATACACTGACCAAGTACAGAGATACAGTCGATTGTTTCCACAAAATTGTTCGATTCAGACCTGAGATGGCTGAGGAGTGGAAATTTTACGGTAAGGGTTCTCGAGCCAGAATTCCTTTGATATCTGCAATGAATATGACACGATTATTGCAGAAAGGAGCGGATGGATTCCTGGTATATTCAGTGGACTTACTGAAACCGAGCCCATCATTGGCGGATTTGCCGGTGGTGTATGAGTTTGCTCATGTCTTTCCGGATGAGATTCCTGGATTACCTCCGATTCGAGAGATAGACTTCAGCATTGAGTTGATGCCAGGAACAGTTCCGATCTCGAGGGCTCCTTACAGGATGGCACCGATCAAATTAAAAGAGTTGACAGAACAGTTGGAGGATTTACTGGCCAAGGGGTATATCAGACCGAGTGTTTCTCCTTGGGGTGCTCCAGTACTGTTCGTGAGGAAGAAAGATGGGTCAATGAGACTTTGTATAGACTACAGGCAACTGAACAAGGCAACGGTAAAGAATAAATATCCCTTGCCTCGTATTGATGATTTGTTTGATCAGTTGCAGGGTTCTTCGGTGTATTCCAAGATCGATCTGAGATCTGGATACCATCAACTGAGAGTCAGGGATTCTGATATCTCAAAGACGGCATTTAGAACAAGGTATGGACACTATGAATTTATTGTCATGCCATTTGGTTTGACGAATGCACAGGCGGTCTTTATGGGATTGATGAACCGCATATTTCAGAGATATCTGGATGATTTCGTTATTATATTCATTGATGATATCTTGATTTATTCAAAGAATATGATGGAGCATGCTGAACATTTGAGAATAGTGTTGCGAATTTTAAGGGCTGAGAAACTATATGCTAAATTGTCGAAATGCGAGTTCTGGTTGAAACAAGTGGTATTTCTGGGACATATTATATCCGGAGATGGTATTGCAGTCGATCCCAGTAAGGTTGAGGCAGTGATTTCTTGGCCGAGACCGACATCTGTACCAGAGATTCGCAGCTTTATGGGTTTAGCAGGATATTATTGACGTTTTATTAAAGATTTCTCGAGTATTGCCAAGCCTATTACGCAGTTGACTCAGAAAAATGCTCCATTTTTCTGGTCTGAAGAATGTGAGACCAGTTTTCTTGAACTGAAGAAAAGATTAACCAGTGCACCGGTGTTGACTATCCCGTCAGGTACTGGTGATGTTGTCGTTTATTGTGATGCATCTCACCGAGGATTGGGTTGTGTTTTGATGCAGCGAGGGCATGTGATTGCCTATGCCTCAAGACAGCTGAAGTCCCATGAATCTCGTTACCCAATTCATGATCTTCAATTGGCAGCCATAGTCTTTGCGTTGAAGATATGGCGACACTATCTGTACGGTGAGAGATTTGAGATTTATTCTGATCATAAAAGCTTGAAATATCTCTTTTCACAGTCAGAATTGAATATGAGACAGCGGAGATGGCTGGATTTATTGAAAGACTTTGATTGTGAAATTAAATACTATCCGGGAAAATCCAATGCAGCAGCAGATGCACTGAGTCGAAAGGTATGTTCATTATCCTTATCGACTATGGGTGTTTCGAATTTAGTTAAAGACTGCTGTTTGTCTGGACTAGTATTTGAGACAGATCAGAGACCCATGAGATTATATACTATTCAAGCTGAACCAGAGCTGATTTTGAAAATTAAAGCGGCTCAGAAAGGTGATCAGAATATACAGAAGTCGATTGCTATGGTTAGAGCTGGGCATCGATCGGAATATCAGGTTCAAAATGGTATTTTGTATGTGAATAATCGTCTTGTTGTGCCAAATGTTTCGGATTTGAGATAGCGGTTACTGACAGAAGCGCACAACAACCGATTTAGCATTCATCCTGGTGGCAGGAAAATGTATAATGATTTGAAGACACAATACTGGTGGAAACAAATGAAAGCGGACATTGCTACATTTGTATCAAAGTGTCTGAATTGCCAACAGGTGAAGGCTGAAAGAAAGAAATCAGGAGGATTGTTGCAGAGTTTTTCCATTCCTGAATGGAAATGAGATCACATTTCCATGGATTTTGTGACCCAGTTACCGAGATCCTCCCGAGGTTGTGATGCGATTTGGGTCGTGGTTGACCGATTAACCAAATTTGCATGTTTCATTCCATACAAAATGACGTACGGATATGATCAGATGGCCGATATCTATGTTAAGGAAGTGGTTAGACTGCACGGAGTGCCGAAGTCAATTGTTTCAGTCCGTGATCCTCGGTTTATTTCGCACTTCTGGCAGAGTTTGCAGCAAGCTCTCGGTACGAAGTTACATCTAAGTACCGCATATCATCCACAGACTGATGGACAATCAGAGCGTACGATCCAGACATTGGAAGATATGCTGAGAGCTGTAGTGCTGGATTTTAGCACTAATTGGCAGGATGCATTGCCTCTCTGTGAATTTTCGTACAACAATAGCTTTCAAACGAGTATTGAGATGGCTCCTTTCGAGGCACTGTACGGAAAAAAGTGTCGATCCTCTCTTTATTAGGATGATATCTCTGAAATTCCTGAAACTGGACCTGATATGATCAGAGATATGACTGAAAAAGTGAAGCTTATTCGGGAGAAAATGAAGGCAGCTCAAGACAGACAAGCCAAATATGCCAACCTTCGACGTAGACCGTTGGTATTTGAGGCAGGAGACCGAGTGTTCCTGAAGATTTCTCCTTTCAAGGGTGTTGTCCGATTTGGAAAAAAAGAGAAGTTGTCTCCAAGATATGTCGGTCCCTATGAAATTCTCGAAAAGATAGGAGATCGTGCCTATCGACTTGCCTTGCCGCCTTCATTATCTGGAATACATGATGTTTTTCATGTATCTATGCTACGGAAATATCTCCCTGATGATACACATATGATTCAACTAGACGAGACCGAGCTGGATGAGACATTGAGTTATGTCGAGAAACCGATTCGGATTATCGATCGTAAAGAAAAACAGCTCAGAACAAAGACAATTCCACTTGTAAAAGTTCAATGGACTCGTCATGGTGTTGAAGAAGCCACGTGGGAGACTGAATCTGACATGAGACAGGAATTCCCAGCATTGTTTCGCTGATGTAAATTTCTTATATAGTTTTGTAGATACTTCTTGTTAATACGATTGATTGCTTGTGATTTCGAGGATGAAATCGTATCTTAGGGGGGGAGAAATGTAATGCCCTGAATTTTATATCATGATAAGTGAAGATTATTGAATTTAAATTGATATAATTATAGACGGGCTATGACGAGACCAGAATTGGTTAAACATTTGAAGGGTGTAATTTTTAGACAGAACTATTGGCGCCCGAGCGGTAAAAAATAACCGCCCGAGCGCCAATGTACAATAAGGAATGTCACGGGCAAAATATGTGGCGCCCGAGCGCTAATTTGTGACCGCCCGAGCGCCAGTACCTAATAGTTGTGACAGAACCTCCCGCGCCCGGGCGGTAAGTTTTAACCGCCCGAGCGCCAAGCAAGCGCCCGAGCGGTAATTTACCACCGCCCGAGCGCGAGACGTGTGGTATAGAGACTAAGCCATTTGTCTTGATTCATGCGTGAGATATATATATAGATATATATATAACAATCGATTTCAGAAGGAAAACAAACGAAAGAAATTGAGAAAAGGTACAGATTGGAATCTACGCCTTTTGTGAAAAATCCGTCCGTCTGATCTTAAATCCGACTTCAGTACCGAGTTCCTATCAACGTAGGCTATCACTGGACGTAATTTTTACTACGTTTTGACATGTTTTGAAATTATGATGTTGTCAGAATTGAATGGAATTCATATATGATGTTCTTGACATGTTAGACATCGTAGAATTGAAGTCAGACTGATTATAGAATTGTTATGATTTTCTGATTTTGTGGATTGGAAATTGGACAAAACTGGAGTATGAATGAAGTACAGATTATATCAGGATATGAGTTATGATTTGTAATTGATGTCTGGTTATGTTATATTGATTGGAATATCGGGATTGCGCGATTATACCGTTGAATTGAATGATTGATCAGATTGGTATTGATTTGAACGGTATATTGATATGATATCATTGATATTTCCAGTGCTAGATTGAAGGATTCACAGAGTTTGGATTCCAGACCGAAACTGCAAACGAAAGGTATAAGTCAATGTGTAATGGGACATCGACTAAAGTAGGATGTAATTGGGTTTCCCTAAATCACATACTTATTAATTTTTTATCATTGTGTTTAATGATTTGCTTAAATGCTTGTTCTATGGATTTATAGAAGCATGCATTAGACGAGTAATCTTGTGACAGAAGTACCTGATAGTGGCAGGTAATCACGGGTACATTGTACGATGTCACAAGATAGTGTATTGGCGATAGACCACATTCTATGACGGATATGTCTGGACACTGGATGTTTGGTTATATCGAGTTGAATAGAACTGGAGTCTTTTCTATTACTGTTTATTGATATAGGAATACCACATCTGGACACCGGAATCCCTAGGCTAGGATTGAGTCTAGTCTGAGTCGTGGAGTCACGAGTATTGTCGACAGATTGATATTGATTACATTTCTGATTTTGATATGTATTACTGTTATATGTTTCATGCTTTATATTGAATATATGACTGTATGTTCTTTGATTTATACTGGGATTTATTCTCACCGGAGTTATCCGGCTGTTGTCTTGTTTGTATGTGTACTTGACAACAGGTGGGACAGGATCAGGGTCCAGGAGATGAGGAGATATCGTGATTAGAGTGGAGGCTCCGGACTTGGATTAGATATAGGGTCAAACACTTGATATTAGATGTTTAAACCTTAGTTGGAATGAATGTTTGTGGTACAGGACTTGTACTTTTATATAATGAGATGTATATATGTTTTATTGTACTACGTTCCGCATTTTTTAAAAAAAAAATTTAGACCCTGTTTTATAATTGATTAATTAGTCTCAATGACGATTATGATTATGATTAGCGTCCGGGTCCCCACAATTATGCTCACATGAAAATATATGTATGGTATTTCAATGGTTTTAACGTGTTATTCCCTTCATTGATTCATAATTATGTATTGGTTCAATTTGTTGTATATATTAGAGGCATTTTATGTCTCAATTTGTGAAAAGAGAATACAAGATATTAAAGTCTTCAAAGTGTTTGATGAAATGCCAAAGAGAGAGTTCAAATTGATTTATTGGATTGATAGATACATAGTTAGAGATTGCATGCAATTAGTTGATCAACGACCATAGGCTTATATCCCTCAGAGTTATTGATTTATATCGATGAGATATAGGTACAAAGACAGAGACACTATATAGATATCAATCCAACACAGAGAAAGAGAAATACCATCGTTATTGTTATTATTGCTATGATATTCTTATTTCAAGAGTAGATGGTATTTAATGTTTTTAAAGCCATGTTTTACAGAGTATGCTATGTACATTGATATGTAAGAGTTCCACTTGCTGAGTTTCATACTAATTTCATTTATTCATGTGATGCATATAAGAGCGAAGAGCCAGGACGTTGATTGGGGTCGGATTCATATGCATATAGATGGAAGGAAGAAGGTCCTTTTGTAAACAATTTTGGACATGATCATAATAATGATATTTTGTATTTTGCTATATCATTTGAATGATCATATATTTACTTTTGATTGTAAATGTTTTATGGAAATGTATTTGGTAACCTTCTTTCTTTTTATGAAAAATTTTAAATTCCGCTGTTATTTTATTAATTCGGGTCAGAGGTGTCACATTTAGTGGTAACAGAGCCCCGTTCTTCGGACCAATGCATATGGCTTCGTCTACTTTCAACGGTCCGGGTATGTCTTCTTCTACATCTATTCATTGTTATCTATTTATATGTATTGTGTGAGCACATTGTAGGAGTGATGCCTCCTAAGAGGAAAGCCGCAGAGGGTGATGATAGTTCTTTCTCTAGAGTTGTCGATGAGTTTGGCAAGTTACTGAAAGAGCAAGCTATGGTCTAGTGAGCAGATTCAGCAGTTGCTCCGTCTGCAAAGTACAGGTCAAGGTAGAGGTCAAGTGAGAGGCCAAGTGGCTCAAGCAGTTGGAACCGATGCGATCTTTACTGCTTTCAAGAGGATGGATCCGCCAGAATTTGCAGGAAGCACTAATCCGTTGGTGGCAGTAGAGTGGGTCAAGGCACTTGAGGCTATTTTTGATCATCTCAACTTTGAAGACAAGGACAGAATCAGGTGTGCAGTGTTCATGTTAGTCAAGGCTGCACGCATTTGGTGGAATGCTACCAAGGTTAGTGTGAATGTACCGGCATTGAAGTGGCAAGAGTTCACTGATCTTTTCTACGACAAGTACTTCCCAGATGCACTTCGAGCCCGTAAGGTGACTGAGTTCTTGGAGCTTCGACAGGGAGGTATGAATGTTGATGAGTATATTCTGAAGTTCGAGGAGGGCTGTCTGTTTGCCCCGTATATTGCTTCCATTGACAAAGACAAAGGTGCTCATTTCATTAGAGGCCTTAGAGCAGAAATCAGAAGGGACATTAACATGTCAAAAGCTGTTACATTCAAGGAGATTGTGACTAAGGCCTTGTTGGCCGAACAAGATGAGAAAGACATTGCAAGAGAGAGACAAGCGAGACAGCAGGCTATTGCTCAGAGAGGCCAAGGTTCGAATCAAAGAGGAAAAGATCGTTTCAAAGGGAAAGGCAAGTTAGAGTCGAGTCCTAAACCACCGACAGTTCCATTTGATCCCGAAAAGCCATTGTGTCCCAAGTGCAGCAGGTATCATCGAGGAGATTGCAGATTTGGTACCCATACTTATTACCGTTGTGGCTCTGCAAGCCATATTTCCAAAGACTATCTAAGAGGAGCGAGTAAAGAGAAGGTGCAGGGTCGCATCTTTACCATGACATAGGAAGGTATAAACCATGATTCTTCTATGATCTCTAGCACTATTTTAATTTCAGACAGAGTCGCTACGACATTGATTGATACAGGTGCTACTCATTCTTTTATGTCTGAACTATTTTTTAGGTCTTTGGGCATAGTTCCTTTTGTTCTTCCCCTCCAGTTTAATGTTGTTTTGCCTTCGAGGGATGTGTTGTGTCCGACATCTATTGTGTATGCGTGCTCTGTTCAAATTGATGAGCGAGTGGTTTTTGCTGATTTGATTGTTATCCCGATGGTTGCGTTTGATATTATACTTGGCATGGATTAGCTTTCAACCTATCGTGCAGTGATTGATTGTGTTGCTAAGACGGTGACATTTGCAGATGATGGCATTAAGGAAGGTATGCTCGCCAGTGCAGGTACTTCGCTGGCCCTTCCTTTTATTTCGTGTCTTGAGGCTGAGAATTTATTGTTTCGAGGTTGTGATGGGTTTCTGGCTTCGATTGTTGATGTGGATAGAATTGTGAAATTGAATATTGATGATATTGATGTTGCGAGGGAGTTCTCTGATGTATTTGAGGATGATGTTCCGGGTTTACCGCCGGACAGAGATGTGGAGTTTATGATTGATCTAGTTCCAGGTACGGTTCCTATTTCTAAGGCTCCGTACAGAATGGACCCTACAGAGATGACGGAGTTGAAGATGCAGTTGCAGGATCTCTTGGATAAAGGTTTTATTCGATCGAGTTCTTCGCCTTGGGGAGCTCTGGTTCTTTTCGTCAAGAAGAAAGATGGGTCGTTGCAGCTTTGCATTGATTATAGGGAGATCAACAAAGTGACAATTAAGAATAAGTATCTGTTGCCACGAATAGATGACTTGTTTGATCAACTGCAAGGGGCTAGAGTGTTCTCGAAGATTGATCTACGATCTGGTTACTATCAGTTGAAAGTTAGGGAGTCTGATATCCCTAAGACGGCGTTCCGGACCAGGTACAGTCATTAGGAATTTCTTGTGATGTCATTCGGTCTGACTAATACTCCTTCAGTCTTCATGGATCTTATGAATCATGTGTTCAAGCCGTATTTGGATAGCTTTGTCATTGTCTTCATCGATGACATACTGATTTATTCCAAGACTAGAGAGCTTCATTCAGAGCACCTCAGAGTTGTTCTTCAGTTGTTGAGAGAGAAGAGGTTGTATGCTAAGTTGAAGAAATGTGAGTTCTGGTTGGAGCAGATTTCTTTCTTAGGCCATGTTGTTTCGAAGGATGGTATAGCTGTGGATCCAGTGAAGATTGAGGCACTTTAGAGGTGGCCTATTCCTACCACTGTATCAGAGGTACGTAGTTTTCTTGGGTTGGCGGGTTATTATCGTCGTTTTATTTCATATTTCTCCAAGATTGCCCTGCCATTAACCAATCTGACGAGGAAGACTGTGAAGTTTGAGTGGTCCAATGAATGTCAGAGTGGATTCCAAGAATTGAAAGATAAGTTGACGACAGCTCCAGTACTTGCATTGCTCAGTGGTTCAGAGGACTTTGTTGGTTTTACTGATGCGTCGAAAAAGGGTCTTGGTGCAGTGCTGATGCAACATGGGAAAGTTTTAGCCTATGCTTCTCGCCAGTTGAAAGACAATGAGAAGAATTATCCTACGCATGATCTGGAGCTAGCAGCTGTGGTTTTCGCCTTGAAAATCTGGAGACATTATTTGTATGGCGAAAAGTGTGAAATTTTCACGGACCACAAGAGTTTGAAGTACTTGTTTTCTCAGAAAGAACTCAATATGCGACAGAGACGGTGGTTGGAGCTTGTCAAAGATTATGATGTGACGATCAGTTATCACCCAGGGAAAGCGATTGTTGTAGCAGATGCATTGAGCCGTAAGTCGAGTTCTTCTTTGAATTCTTTGATTCAGAAGTCATTGTTGTTAGACTTGCAGCGAGAGAAGATAGCTTTGGTGGTTCCGGGGACCATTGCTCGCTTTTCAGCGTTGGTCATTCGGGCTACTTTGACGGACAGGATCCGTAGAGAGCAGGTCAATTATTTACAGTTGATAGATTTGAGAGCCAGATCAGAGGAGAGAGGTAATTCATTGGGAGGAATGGAGATGGTTTGATGACATTTAGAGGCCGTATTTGCGTTCCTATTGGTGATGATATTCGGCGAGACGTCTTGACAAAGGCACATACCGCGCCATACTCGATACATCCAGGTAGAACCAAGATGTATCATGATCTTCGTAGACTCTATTGGTGGCCAGGTATGAACAAAGATATTGCCATGTTTATTTCTCAATGCCTAACTTGTCAGCAGGTGAAGATCGAGCACCAGAGACCTGGTGGGACATTGCTATCATTGCCGATTCCTCAATGGAAATGGGAGCACATTACGATGGACTTCGTGACTGGTCTTCCTAGGACGCAGAAAAGTTTTAACTCTATTTGGGTTATTGTTGACCGATTGACCAACTCAGCGCATTTTCTTCCATTCCAGACGACGTATTCTATGAACCAATATGCCGAAGAGTACGTAGCAGAGATTGTTAGACTTCATGGTGTTCCTGTGTCGATCGTGTCTGATCGTGATCCTAGATTTACTTTAGAGTTTTGGAAGAGTTTGCACAGAGCTATGGGTTCACGGTTAGCATTCAGTACAACATATCATCCCTAGAGCGACGGTCAATCAGAGAGAGTTATTCAGATTTTAGAGGATATGCTCAGAGTTTGTACTATAGATTATCCTGATAGCTGGGATTCTAAGTTGCCTCTTGTTGATTTCACGTACAACAATAGCTACCAAGCGACGATTTTCATGGCACCGTATGAACCATTTTATGGCAGGAAGTGTAGATCTCCCTTGTTTTGGGACGAGATTGGTGAGAGGAAGATGTTGGGTCCTGAGTTGGTCCAACAGAAAGCTGATGTTGTTACAGTTATTCGAGAGAGGATGAATACAGCTCAGTCGAGACAGAAGAGTTAAGCTGATGTGCGTCGTAGGTCGTTGCAGTTTGAGGTTGGAGATCATGTGTTTTTGAAGATTGCACCTCTTAAGGGTGTGATGGGGTTTGGCAAGAAAGGCAAGTTGAGCCGCTGATGTTCCGATTGTCAGAGATTTTCTAGACGTCTTTCCTGAGGACGTCTCTGGTATGCCACCTGAGAGAGAGGTGGAGTTTTCCATTGAGCTTATGCCAGGTACGACTCCGATATCCAAAGCGCCGTACCGATTAGCGCCGACAGAGATGGCAGAATTTAAGAAGCAGAATCAGGAACTTCTTGACAAGGAGTTCATTCGCCCTAGTTTTTCACCATGGGGCGCGCCAATCTTATTTGTAAAGAAGAAATTGGTTCCATGAGGCTCTGCATTGATTACCGGGAGTTGAACAGGGTTACAGTGAAGAATAAATACCCACTTCCGAGGATTGAGGATCTGTTTGACCACTTGCAGGGAGCTTCGATTTTCTCCAAGATTGATCTGCGTTCAGGTTATCACCAGTTGAGGGTGAGAGACGCCGATGTTTCGAACACAGCTTTCAGGACTCGTTATGGCCACTACGAGTTCCTTGTGATGCCGTTCGGTTTGACGAATGCGCCAGCGATCTTCGTGGAACTCATGAATTGCGTATTTCGGCCGTACCTTGACCAGTTTGTGATAGTGTTAATAGACGACATTCTCGTCTATTCCAAGAATCAGGAGAATCACAGCAGGCATCTGACCACAGTGTTGCAGAAATTGCGAAAGCACAAATTATTCGCAAAGTTCAGTAAATATGAATTCTGGTTAGAGAAGGTGGCGTTCTTAGGCCACATTGTTTCTAGCAGTGGCATTGAGGTAGACCCAGCGAAAGTTGCAGTAGTCAGAGATTGGGTTGTGCCGTAGAATGCATCAGAGATCTACAGTTTTCTTGGCTTAGCAGGATATTATCGGAAGTTCATTAAGGGATTCTCCTCGATTGCAGTTCCACTCACAACACTGACAAAGAAGAATGTGAAATTTGTCTGGAGCGTGGAGTGTCAGAAGAGTTTCTATACTTTGAAGCAAGCTCTTATCTCAGCACCAGTTTTTGGCCATGCCGTCAGGGCCCGGTGAGTTTGTGCTATATACCGATGCTTCGAAGTTCGGTTTTGGTGCAGTATTGATGCAGCATTAGAAGGTGATAGCATATGCTTCTCGACAGCTGAAAATCCACGAGAAGAATTACCCTACCCATGATCTATAGTTGGCAGCCGTAGTTTTTGTCCTGAAGATTTGGAGGGATTATTTGTATGGAGAAAAGTGCCTGATCTTTACCGACCACAAGAGCCTCAAGTATTTCTTCACGCAGAAGGAGCTGAATATACGTCAGAGGCGTTGGTTGGAGCTTGTGAAGGATTATGACTGTGACATTAGCTACCACCCGGGTAAAGCTAATGTAGCTGCGGATGCATTGAGCAGAAAAGTCGCAGTGATGGCTCATTTGACAGTTTCGTGACCTCTTGAGCTTGAGATGCAGAGGTTTGATCTAGAGTCATATCCTCAACTTAGAGTTCCTCGTCTATCTACTTTGACGATTCAGTCCTCTCTTCTTGACCGTATTCACAGTGGTCAGTCAACAGATGAGCAGTTGGCTCAGTGGAAGAAGAGAGATGAAGCCAAGGGCAGTGTCTTGTATTCAGTTAGTGACGATAATGTGAGATACCGAGACAGGATGTGGGTTCCTAGCACTGGTTCTATCCGCGCAGATATTTTATTAGAGGCCCACATGTCGCCGTACTCCAAACACCCAGGGAGTACGAAGATGTACAGAGATCTGCAGTTAATGTATTGGTGGCCCGGGATGAAGAAGGACATCAGACGGTTTGTATCCGAGTGTCCGACTTGTCCGTTATTGAAGGCAGAGCATCAGAGACCAGCAGGTTTGCTCAATCCTCTTCCTATTCCCAAGTGGAAGTGGGAGAATGTTACTATGGACTTTGTGACCGGATTGCCGAAATCAGCCAGAGGATCGAATGCTATTTGGGTGATTGTAGATCGTCTTACCAAGTCAGCGCACTTCTTGCATATTAAGACGACTTTCACCATGGTTCAGTATGCAGAGTTGTATATCCGAGAGATAGTCCGACTGCATGGTATTCCAGTTTCTATCATTTCTAACAGAGATCCCAGATTTACTTCCTCGTTTTGGAAGAGTTTGCATTCGACCATGGGTACGAAGCTGCTGTTTAGCACATCTTTCCATCCCCAGACAGATGGGCAGTCAGAGCGAGTTATTCAGATCCTGGAGGATCTTCTTCGTGCTTGATTCATTGATTTCTCAGAGAGTTGGGAGTCGAACTTGCCATTGGTTGAGTTCACTTATAACAACAACTTCCAGTCGTCTATTGGTATGGCTCCGTATGAAGCACTAAATGGCCGCAAGTGTAGATCTCCTGTTCATTGGGATGAAGTAGGAGAGAGAGCAGAGTTGGGTCCACAGATTATTCAGCAGGCTGCCGATGTAGTAGTCAAGATCCGTGATAGGATGAGGACTGCTCAGAGTCGACAGAAGAGCTATGCAGATCAGAGAAGGAGAGATCCAGAGTTCGCAGTCGGCGACCATGTCTTTGTGAAGGTGGCACCTATGAAGGGTGTCATGAGATTTGGAAAAATAAGGAAGCTCGGTCCGAGATTCATTGGACCGTTTGAAATCCTTGACAGAATTGGGATGCTAGCTTATCGTGTTGCTCTTCCGCCGAATCTGGCCGGAGTACACAATGTGTTCCACGTCTCCATGCTGAGGAAGTATATGGCGAATCCTTCGCATGTGCTGAATTTTGAGCCGTTGCAGCTCACTCCGAACCTATCTTATGAGGAGAGACCAGTGTAGATCCTAGACAGGCAGGAGAAGAAGCTTCGGAACAAGTTGGTTAGGCGAGTCAAAGTCAAATGGCTTAACCTTTCAGAGGAGGAAGCTACGTGGGAGTCTGAGCCAGAGATGAGGAGTCGGTACCCCGAGTTATTCGGTGAGTTCTAATTTCGAGGACGAAATTTCTTTTAAGGGGGGAAAGATTGTAGAACCCGTAACTTAGACTACGTATAAGCCATGCATAATTCTAGTATTTAAATTAAAATGATTTTTATTGTATGAGTTTCTAAATTTAATTATTTACGTAGTAGTTTAATTTTTTTAGCATTTCAGTTATTTCAGTGAGGCCGGACTGGAGTTGGAGTTTAGAGATAAAATTTAAGATTCAGAAAACATTTCCAGAATTTATTTTAGCTAGCAAGTAAGTTAATTTAAGTTAAAAGGAGGTTTAAGGAATTATTTAATCAACTTGATGTGAGTAGAAAATAAGTTCATTTAAGTTCCTATAAGTAAGGGGTTAATTCACTAAATTATTTAAAGGATAGGTAAGGCTTTTAAAGGTTATAAATTTAGTAAATAATCAACAATTTCCCTTCATTTTTATACCAAAATTCGGCCACCCCTTAGTAGATTAAGCAAGGACATGCCAACTCACCTTTGACCCATTCTTTGTCATTTTTAGCATGATAACCTTTTTAATTATTAATCAACCTTAATTAATTTATTAATAAGCAATATCCTAGTCTTGTGAAGGTGGCAACTATGAAGGGTGTCATGAGATTTGGAAAAAAAGGGAAGCTCAGTCCGAGATTCATTGGACCGTTTGAAATCCTTGACAGAATTGGGACGCTAGCTTATCGTGTTGTTCTTCCGCCGAATCTGGCCGGAGTACACAATGTGTTCCACGTCTCCATGCTGAGGAAGTATATGGCGAATCCTTCGCTTGTGCTGAATTTTGAGCCGTTGCAGCTCACTCCGAACCTATCTTATGAGGAGAGACCAATGCAGATCCTAGACAGGCAGGAGAAGAAGCTTCGGAAAAAGCTGGTTAGACGAGTTAAATTCAAATGGCTGAACCATTCAGAGGAGGAAGCTACGTGGGAGTCTGAGCCAGAGATGAGGAGTCGGTACCCCGAGTTATTCGATGAGTTCTAATTTCGAGGACGAAATTTCTTTTAAGGGGGGAAGGATTGTAGAACCCGTAACTTAGACTACGTATAAGCCATGCATAATTCTAGTATTTAAATTAAAATGATTTTTATTGCATGAGTTTCTAAATTTAATTATTTTACGTAGTAGTTTAATTTTTTTTAGCATTTCAGTTATTTCAGTGAGGCCGGACTGGAGTTGCAGTTTAGAGATAAAATTTAAGATTCAGAAAACATTTACAGAATTTATTTTAGCTAGCAAGTAAGTTAATTTAAGTTAAAAGGAGGTTTAAGGAATTATTTAATCAACTTGAGGTGAGTAGAAAATAAGTTCATTTAAGTTCCAATAAGTAAGGGGTTAATTCACTAAATTATTTAAAGGATAGGTAAGGCTTTTAAGGGTTATAAATTTAGTAAATAATCAACAATTTTCCTACATTTTTATACCAAAATTCGGCCACCCCTTAGTAGATTAAGCAAGGACATGCCAACTCACTTTTGACCCATTCTTTGTCATTTTTAGCATGATAACCTTCTTAATTATTAATCAACCTTAATTAATTTATTAATACACAATATCCTAGTCTAGTTAACATGAAAGAATCGGCCACATGCACCTCTAATATTCCTCCAACCAATATTTGATAGCAACAAGAATTCAAATTTCAAAAATAGTAGACTTGGTCTTGCTTGTTTCCCTATATTTTTCACCCATCTCCCTCACTTCCCTAACCAATATTATCCCCTCACTATCACCAAAATTCAGAGAATTTTAGAGTAGAAATTTCGTGAGCTTCATAGCTAAAGCAAGAGAGAGAAAAATTCAGTAGAAGCAAGAAAAGAAAACGCTCCATCTCCTCCACCCCGTATCGTCTCATTCTTTCGTTTTTCATTCAAACGAAACCAGGCATGCATATATTCTTCTTTGACTCTTCAATCAAGTCCTATTATCAATTTTTTTTCATTTCATGATCATTATTTCCATGAAAAAACCGAAATCTATCAAAAGTTTTCAGAAAATAAAGATTCATATTTTTTTGGTTTCATGACAAGCTTCACGGTTTGCTTTGTTTTGTGGGTTTCAGGTACTGGTTCGATTCCAGGCTCCCAAGGCGACATCTAGACATGTAGTAGGATGCATTAGGACCGTGTTGGTCCATTAATTTAACCCCATGCACGCTGGAAAACATGAAAATGAAAGCAACTCCACCTTTTGTCCATTTGAGTTTACGAATTTCAGTTTGCTGTCAAAGGGGAAATGAATCTGATCTTGGCTGCCCCAAGGCCTATACCCATGGTTAGATCACTTCCCTAGCAGGTCTAAGACGTGACTAAGTTGCCCTTTTGGTGGCTTGGTCCATGCTGAATCGGTTTTTACTTTAAAACCCAAGAACAGTTCCTGCACCCCTTCGCCCCTCTCCTTTTGACAGCTAGTGTGTTTCGATTGTTGTGGAATGGTGTGGATCTTGGTTGGCCTATGGCCCTTAGCCACGGTCCATACCATGCCCCAAGATGTCTAGATCGTGCCATGGTCAATAAAATGACCACTGGAACAACACGAGACAGCAAATGAAACACAACACTACACACGCACGTTTGAGTGTTCTCGGTTGGAGTTTTCTGATGTTTGTTGGAATGGTGCAAATTGTGGCTTGCCTAGGGCCTTTAGCCATGGTTCAAATCAATACTCGGGATGTTGGTAAGATGTTTTGGTTGGTGGTTCAAGCCCCAATGGCCATTAGCCTCGCAATCGACGCAAGAAACCAAAGCACATCTGCTGTATTTTTGGACAGCAACTTGTTGTGAAGGTTCAGAGGCTCATTCGAATTCCTGTTTGCTTTTAGCCTATGACATTGGACTGGACAATGCCTCATCAAGTTAGGAAGGTCCTGTTTTTGTCCGTTCGTGATTCGGATCATTTTTGAATTGGTACGAGAATTTACAGTGTGATGTGCCAAATTGACACTCGAAAGAGCGTTTCATGTTTTGGACTGCATTTCACCTAGATTTCGACCCTCACCACTTTAGGGGCATTATTTCATCATTTTAAGCGTATTTTAATCATGACTATATGACGGTTCAGTTTTGGTTCAGGTTGGCTCGGGGTCATGATTAAATACGAAGTCGTTGGACGTAATTGTCGCGTTTTCGAACTTAATTGCATAGTTTGGTCAAGTAAAAGCTATTGCATATTTTTCATGGCATATTTAGGTTACAGCGAGCCTGGGAGCGATCCAATCCAATCAATATAATTAGTACAAGATATTTAATTCAGTTATTTAATTATATTACATGCAAAAATACAAATTTTGAGATTTATGCGATATTGCTTGTGGTCACTTTACTACCATGGGATCATTATTAAACCCGGTCGCCAGTTACTGGTCAGTTCAGTTGTTTCACCCAGTTTACTGTTGCAGTAGTCTGATCAGACGTACATTATTAAACCCGGTCGCCAGTTACCGGTCAGCTCAGTTCAGTTCAGTTCAGTTCAGGGACCACTTGCGTAGACCATAATCTCACCAGAAAAATTACTACAAGTTATTTCATGACAGGGCTCCAAGGAGAAACCATTTTCATTATGATTTCCCAGTTCAGTTATGTACGTATTATAATTAATCATGACACGATATTTTTACTTTATGCCTCATGACATGACATTTTTACTCCCACGAAATTTTACTATAGTATTTACTCGTTATTTACGATATATGCATGTTGAGTCTTTAGACTCACTAGACTTGATTGTTGTAGGTGCTGATGATGATGTCGGGATCGAGGGCGGGGACCAGTGAGCCAGCTCGAGTCGGCAGTAGTTGGACCCGAGGACCTCAGTTCAGCATTTATTATTTTATTGCTCAAACAATTGATTAATCGTTGGATAAACTTTTTAATGTTATTTCGCAAAAATGTTAATTTCTTCAGCTGTCACTTTGAACATCAAACATTATTTATCAGTTCATTTATGATTGAGGCAATTTTAATTATTTAAAAAGAAAATTTTTAAATTTTCCGCAAATTTTCAAGCACGGATTTTTAGGCCTCTACAACTGTCCTCGGGACTGCCCATCCCTGCTGCAGCTGATGCTGCCCTCTGTTCCTAGGTGGGCCATGGAATTGCCTCTTATTCTGGTGCTGCTGCGGTGGAGGGCGGTGCGGTGCCTGAAATGGTCGCTTACCATTGCGATCCCTCTCAATGTCCTGCTGGTCCTGCTCTGCTGTTAGAGCTCTGGAAACTGAGACATCATAGGTATTAGGGCCAGCCACCCTAACATCACGGCGTAAGAACGGTCGTAGACCATTCAGAAACTGCCTCATCTTGGCTCCCGCATCATTTGCAATCAGAGATACAAAATGACAACCCCTCTCAAACTTACGGACGAACTCCGTAACAGTCATGTCTCCCTGACTCAAGGTCATGAACTCCGTGGTCAACCTGGAACGCACTTCCTCAGTAAAATATTTAGAGTAGAATACCTCTGTGAAGCGCTCCCAGCTCAAAGTAGTAAAATCCAAAGCCGCTGATGCTCCTTCCCACCATAGGCGAGCGTCTCCTCCGAACAGATAGGTCGCACATCGAACCCTATCTCCATCTTCAAGCCCCATGAACTCAAAGATAACCTCGAGGGACTTAATCCAGTCCTCGGCAGCCATGGGATCTGTCGTCCCTGTGAACTCCTTCGGTCTCATCTTCACGAACCGCTCATAGACTGCCTCCGGTCCCGCCAGTCTTGCTACAGTAGCTTGGTTCCCCGCGAACTGTGCGAAGAACTAAGTCATCCCCGCTAATATCTGGGCGTTCATGTCCGGTGGGGGGGAGGTGGTGCGTTCCTCTCCTGTCTCTGATCCTCACCGTCCTCATGACGGCGCCCACCCCCACCCCTCGAGCGTCCAACAAGGCGTCTAGGAGGCATACTGTTCCATACATAACCCATACTTAACCAACATGCATAATTCTAATTTATTTTTAAATCTAAGTAATTACTGAATAATTAAAATTTGAATGTAGAATATTTCATGAAATCATGCAGTTAAAATAATTCATACTTTAAGTAAAATGTTGAAATGTAAAACTTACAGACCGAAGACGTGACTTCATGAGGTTCTTGAGATCAGTAGTAGTACACCCCTTTACAAGAACATTGGCTCTGATACCAACTGTAAAGGCCCGTATTTCGTATTCATAATTTTATGGAATTATTAAAATTTTTCTAAATAAATAAATAACTTGCCTCATTTATAAAATAAACATGTAAATAATTTAAACTTTAAAAATAACAGCGGAAGTCAACGTAATATTTCAAACAACAATTTAAAAATAATCCACCATATTAAAATCGAGTTTGAAAGATAACATGTGCATAAACTAAAACATGAGATCATCGGGTTTACTACTGATGTCCCAAGATCGCTCACTGGTCTCCGCCCGCGGTCTCGGCCTCATCAATATCTAAAAAAATCAACTCTAGTGAGTCTAAAAGCTCAACATGTATATATCGTGAATAACAAATAAATATATCGTAAAATCGCATGCAACTTAAAAATATCATATCATAAAGCGTGCGGTGATAAACATATCATGAATAATTATAACTACGTCCATATCTGAAAATCAAACGTAAAATCTTTGCTCAATAGAGCTCTGTCATATCATATCATAATTTTCTGGTAGAGATAATGTTTCTAAGCTAGTGGCCCATAACATAACGTAAGCGCCTGATCAGACTAAACCACAGTATACTGGGAGGTAGAGATCACCACAGCCCTTGGACTGGATATCCGTACCCATACAAAATCGTAAATCGGTTGTAAGTCACCGGGTGGAGAGGTCCTCGGTTGCGCCTACCGACTTCCAAACCCATAAGCATAAGGTGGCCACAAGACCTATAGCATATATCTCAAAAATAAACATTTTATATTTTTATGCACGTAATATAATTATAAACTTATTTTTACCGGATGAATTGGATCGCTCCCAGGCTTGCTGCGACTTAATTCTAATATGTGACACATGCAAATAATATTATCTTGAATTAAACTTTAAAATAGAACAAAAAACGAGACGATTAGGACCAACCACTTGATTTTCAATCATGGTATTGTATCAACCCGAACCAACATTAAACCGACGTTTAACCACGATTAAAACTGTAGTAACCCGAATTCCAAATTGGGTAATTAACGGATTAATGGTAATTAAGAAGGTTTAATGTGTAATTTTGACCGTGGTCATGATCGGACGGACCGAAGATGGTTCGGTAGCACCGAAGAGTTCGGACGATCCGAAGTGTAGGTTCGGTGGATCCGATCATGAGGTGTCAAGAGCCGATGGACACGTAGGAGTTCGGACGTTCCGAAGAGGGTTCGGTGGATCCGAACATAGCCTATAAATAGTGCTCGAATGTAGTGACCCGTTCCAGGATCACCTACTAAGCAAGAACTTAAGCATGCACTTTACTTAATAACAGTAATCAGAGATAACAGCGGAAATAGTCAACAAACTATAAATATACAATCCAATCGAAGTCTATAATAACTCAACTAAAAAATACAAGTACAACCATATCGAATCAAAACAATACCGATAAACTAAACCAACCAGCTACTCAACGTCCTCCTCCTGCTCCTCCTGAGCTGTCCAACCTGAGGCCTGCCCCGTGGGAATGGGGTGTCCAAGAATAAACAAAACCGAGGACGTGAGCGATAAGAACGCCCAGTACAAAAGTATGAGTATACAGACCTATATGAAATGCACATGCTATGATCATGATACCGGGGTAGTCAAGAAACAGGAGTCACAACAGGATCTCAACAATGCTCAGTCTAGAGGCGCCAAGTGGATAGTGCCGCGCGGTACACCTCTGGGTCACTGCATCCACTACAAGACAGACGTGGACCTAAAATGTCCCGGACCACCGAAGCCCTCCCGACCCGTCGGCCACTGTGTACTCTCGGTGTCCATGCGTCCACAAGACAGGGCTGAGCGGCCCCAAGATATAGCTTATCTCGAAAGAGATACAGCTCAACAGTAAAGGCTATCTCAAAGGAGAATACGGCTCAACATGAAATGCAACGTGCAGTAATAACCGTGACATAATAACATGCATCATATGACATATAACAATGCAGCAAATACTCATGCAACACATATATGAATGTATACTCAACCAGGATATCTCGGATAGTACTTTCGTACCTCTATCACAGCAATCCTAATCCACTGGAACCACCAGACAACAGGTCTAATCCAAGCCTATTCATCAAGTGAAAACCATCACTAAACTTATCTACCAGACTTAACTAGATAATCCTGAGATAAATACTGATAAAATTCCAAACCTTCGTCCGTCGCTAGCCCGCTGATGCCGCTAGCTCCCAACTAGAGCACAGCTCTGCTACAAGACCAGCAGCTCCCCGCTAGTGCCCAAATCTCGGAACAAGACTAGAACCTGTCAGAAACGACTGAAATGCTATGGAACTCTCTGAATTGGCGAGTCAAAATGAGGAAATCCGACCACTATTTATAGGCCATGTTCGGATCCTCCGAACACCACTTCGGAACGTCCGAACGCTACGTGTCCATCGGCTCTTGACAGCTCATGATCGGATCCTCCGATCATACACTTCGGACCGTCCGAACATGCACGTGTCCAGCTGCTCTTGACACCTCATGATCGGATCCACCGAACCCACTTCGGACCTTCCGAACTCTTCGGTGCTTCCGAACCATCTTCAGACCTTCCGATCATGACTCGGTCAAAATTACACATTAAACCTTCTTAATCACCAATAATCCGTTAATTACCCAATTTGGGATTCGGGCTACTACATCGAATTTCTTCATTTTGCATTGCAAATTCTTGAGTTGTGTCTCATATTTGAGAGGTTTGGAAGGTTACTAGGGTTAGTTGTCGGTCGAGCGATAGCCAAGAGCTGCCAGGATTGGTAGCGTAGCGACGCCTGAGTTATGAGGCAATCGACATCAAAGGGCTGTCGACGGAAGAAGGTAAACCCTAAACCTTTGGTAGTACTAGGGAGTACTGGTTTTGCTAGTCGAGCATGGTAGTATTGTTCATTGGGTATACTTTTGATGCGTAGGCTTGTTCTAGACCTGATTAGCGGTGTTGCGTAAGGCTAGGCTTGCTGTGATAGAGGTACGAAAGTACTATCCGAGATATCCTGGTTGAGTATACATTCATATATGTGTTGCATGATTATTTGCTGCATTGTTATATGTCATATAATGCATGCTATTATGTCACGCTTTATGATGCATGTTGCATTTCATGTTGAGCCGTATCTCCTTCGAGATAGCCTTTACTGTTGAGCTGTATCTCTTTCGAGATAAGCTATATCTTGTGGGGCCGCTCAGCCCTGTCTTGTCTTGTGGACGCATGGACACCGAGAGTACACAGTGGCCGACAGGTCGGGAGGGCTTCGGTGATCCGGGACATTTTAGGTCCACGTCTGTTCTTGTAGTGGATGCAGTGACCCAGAGGAGTACCGCGCGGCACTATCCACTTGGCGCCTCTAGACTGAGCATTTTGAGATCCTTTGTGACTCCTGTTTCTTGACTACCCTGGTATCATATCATAGCATGTGCATTTCATATAGGTTTGTATACTCATGCTTTTGTACTGGGCGTTCTTATCGCTCACGTCCTCGGTTTTGTTTATCTTGGACACCCCATTCCCACGGGGCAGGCCTCAGGTTGGATGGCTCAGGAAGAGGAGGAGGAGGACAGTGAGTAGCTGGTTGGTTTAGTTTTCAGTACTATTCTATTCGATATGGTTGTACCGAATATATTTATTTTGAGTTGTTCTGATTTCGATTGGGTTGTATAACTATTGTCGTTTGCCATATTTCCGCTGTTATCTCTGATTATTATTAATTAAGTTAATCGCATGCTTAGTTCTTGATTAGTAGGTGATTCTGGAACGGGTCACTGAATGTAGTAACCCGAATTCCAAATTGGGTAATTAACGGATTAATGGTAATTAAGAAGGTTTAATGTGTAATTTTGACCGTGGTCATGATCGGACGGACCGAAGATGGTTCGGTAGCACCGAAGAGTTCGGACGATCCGAAGTGTAGGTTCGGTGGATCCGATCATGAGGTGTCAAGAGCCGATGGACACGTAGGAGTTCGGACGTTCCGAAGAGGGTTCGGTGGATCCGAACATAGCCTATAAATAGTGCTCGGATTTCCTCATTTTGCATTGCAAATTCTTGAGTTGTGTCTCATATTTGAGAGGTTTGGAAGGTTACTAGGGTTAGTTGTCGGTCGAGCGATAGCCAAGAGCTGCCAGGATTGGTAGCGTAGCGACGCCTGAGTTACGAGGCAATCGACATCAAAGGGCTGTCGACGGAAGAAGGTAAACCCTAAACCTTTGGTAGTACTAGGGAGTACTGGTTTTGCTAGTCGAGCATGGTAGTATTGTTCATTGGGTATACTTTTGATGCGTAGGCTTGTTCTAGACCTGATTAGCGGTGTTGCGTAAGGCTAGGCTTGCTGTGATAGAGGTACGAAAGTACTATCCGAGATATCCTGTTTGAGTATACATTCATATATGTGTTGCATGATTATTTGCTGCATTGTTATATGTCATATAATGCATGCTATTATTTCACGCTTTATGATGCATGTTGCATTTCATGTTGAGCCGTATCTCCTTCGAGATAGCCTTTACTGTTGAGCTGTATCTCTTTCGAGATAAGCTATATCTTGTGGGGCCGCTCAGCCCTGTCTTGTCTTGTGGACGCATGGACACCGAGAGTACACAGTGGCCGACGGGTCGGGAGGGCTTCGGTGATCCGGGACATTTTAGGTCCACGTCTGTTCTTGTAGTGGATGCAGTGACCCAGAGGAGTACCGCGCGGCACTATCCACTTGGCGCCTCTAGACTGAGCATTTTGAGATCCTTTGTGACTCCTGTTTCTTGACTACCCTGGTATCATATCATAGCATGTGCATTTCATATAGGTTTGTATACTCATGCTTTTGTACTGGGCGTTCTTATCGCTCACGTCCTCGGTTTTGTTTATCTTGGACACCCCATTCCCACGGGGCAGGCCTCAGGTTGGATGGCTCAGGAAGAGGAGGAGGAGGACAGTGAGTAGCTGGTTGGTTTAGTTTTCAGTACTATTCTATTCGATATGGTTGTACCGAATATATTTATTTTGAGTTGTTCTGATTTCGATTGGGTTGTATAACTATTGTCGTTTGCCATATTTCCGCTGTTATCTCTGATTATTATTAATTAAGTTAATCGCATGCTTAGTTCTTGATTAGTAGGTGATTCTGGAATGGGTCACTACAAAAACTACCCCAAACATACTGAAAAATATGCATAAGAACTTCAAAACACGAAAATAGGTGAAAGGAATCCAAAAACATAAAACACTCTTTCGAGAGTAATTTTGGCACCTTTCACCGTAAATTCTCGTATGACCTCTAAACTCGACCAAATCACAAACGGCCAAAAACATGACCTTCCTAACTCATTAAGGTACTGTCCAGTCCAAGGCCATGGGCTAAAAGCCAACCAAGAACTCAAAAAAGCACTAAAACCGAAGCTCAAAGCTGCTGGAAAAGTGGAGCAGTAGCAGTTTACTTGTTTGTGGTGAAAATCCTTAAATAAATTACTATGGGCTTGAACCACCGCCCAAGGACTCTTACCAACATCCTAAGGCATGGCTTGGACCATGGCTAAGGGCTAAAAGCCAGGCATAAACCGAGCTAACACCTAGGACAATCACAGCTCAAAACCGAGAGAGCCAATTTCTTTATAGTGTGATGTATTGCATTGTTTTTTTGTCTTGTATCGTTCCAATGGCCATTTGAGCGACCATGACTAAATTTAGACATGATGGAGAGTTGTAAGAACCATGGCCACAGGCTATGAGCCAACCACAATTCATCCAACACACAAAAACCGAAATCACACTCACACAGAATCTGAAAAGGGAAAAACCGAATGACTCTTGCATTGTTGATGTAAAAATCTGATGACTCCCTGAACCAAGCTTGTAAATACCGATTTGGTCACACCCTAGACATGTTAAGGGAGGGTTCTAACCATGGATACAGTCCCTAGGACAGCCAAGGTTCGAACACTCCACTTAAACAACTCAATGGCAGAAACTGTGTCTCATTCTGCACTCAAATAAAAAGTTGCTGTCATTTCTGCATTTGTGTGTGTATGGATGGAAACCAATGACCCAATAACTTCCTAAGACACTCTAAATCACGCCTAGAAGCAGCCTTGTGTGCCTGGACCGAAGCAACCACCTAGATTCATCAAAACAACTCACCCGTGAGGCAGAACACCAAGGGCCGAGAAGGCTGTGTTAAATTTTCAAAATGTTTGCTGTCAAATTTCGAATTGATGCTTATATCATGAATATATAATGGTTTCAAATATCTAATATGGCTTGATTGAAGAGCAAATAAATAATATATACATGCCTGGAATTTTTTTTAAGAAAACAAATCAAAACGACTAATACGAGCGGCGGAACGGAGTTGAGTTTTCTTCCTTGTGTTACTGCTGCTGTGCACGATTCCTAGCTGCTGTTTTGCTGATGTATTTTGAAGGTAAGGGGGTATAGGAAGTGTAGATGATGAAGGTGAATGATAAATGAGATGTTAAAGGTGCTATAATATGCATTTAGTTTGGGAGTTACAAGTCAAGATGTGGAATGGATTTTGAAATGCTTTTGATTCCCCTTGGTGCCGATTACTTGTTCTTATTATTGTTGTTATTCACGTTTATTTGCTAGCATAAAGGGGTTGAAGAGCTTCAAAGAGAATTATGATGCATGTATTACCCCTAATTATGGAGTTTAAAAGTGGGAAATGAATGCACTATAAAAAAACATTTAGTGGTAAATTTGAATGGGTTTGAATTGCTTCTCCTTCACTCCTTATTGCCGTTGGTTTTTCTCATTTCTTTGCTGAATGGTCTCATTTATTTGCTAGGTAATTAGTTGGGGAGAAATGAGGTGCTTTATTGCATTTAAATTTCCTACTAATTAGAGAATTAGAATAGGACATGAATACACCATGAAGTGTAATTAGAGATAGTTTGAATGGAGAGTTATCAACCTTTGAAATATTTTAAATGTTGGTCATTATTATTAATTTGCATTGTATATTTTTATTTAAACCTTGCATTTTAATTGTTTAAGATTTTAAACGTTCATTATATTTATTTTAATGCATTAACAAATTAATTTAGTTTAGCATCTTGTTTAGAACTTTTGCATGGGATACATGACCTCAATTTAAATGTTTAAATGCTATGTTTAATTTCTTGAATATATTTACCCTATATTAGTTCATCACCAATTGTTTACACATTTTACTTAAAATTTAATTAAATATTGAACCTAATAGAATTTATTTACTAATTTGACTCTCATTAATTTAATAAATCCTAAAACATTCTTTTTCTTCAAATTAAATTATTTCTTGACTTAAATAAAATTTAGGAATATTTTTCTTATTATTAATCTTATATCAAATATCCAAACTCCGGTCCGACCTCGCGTATTTATCCTGAAAAGGTGAAACTAAACATCTACTTTTTAAAATAAATAAAACACCTCATATTTTCATAAAAATTCATTTTTAATTTAAATAATATAAATTATGCATGGCTTATACGTAATCTGATTTTCGAGTTCTACAAACACGGTCAACATGCAAGAAGACAGATTCTTCATATCGAGAGCTAGAGGCTAAAAAAAAACGGTTAAAAGATCTAGAGAAAATATACACGGATATGTCTATGCAGAAAGAGTTACAGGTATCAATATTTCAGAGAGTACGTTATACGCTTCATTTTTTCGTTGTTTCGCTGTAGAGTAATCATTTTAATGAATCATTGGTGTAGAAAAGGGTTAAGAAACGCAAACTGCGTGAAGATGAAATGGTTAGTCCCACTTCAAGACCCGTGTATAAATGGCGACATGAAAGGAAACGTTGAATAGAATACTTATATAACGAAGATTTCTTGAATGAGAACCTGAGGAGGGGACGTGCAACAACATCCTGTAGTCATCCAGGAAGCAAAATTTTTGTAACTTTTTGGAAACTGCGTGATTTTTTAATCGGAACAACCGTAAACGTTGAAACATAATTTTTCTGTGACTGATGTTGGAAACAAAAGTATACTTCGATGTTTTCATAACCGGATCACCTTCATAACTGGACCGGTGATCGAATCGAAAAACACATGTTGAATTTATGGTGTGAATGAAAATTGTTATATTATATAAAATAATAATATAATATTATAAATAATGAAAAAGATATAGTTACCGATATAGTGATATTTCATGCTTTTAAGTTCCCAAAAATACTCTGCCATTAGATCAGTCAGATCAATCAAATTTCACTGCGAAGAACTACAATAATGTGTGTAAAGTTTATAGCTTATATTTTCATTGTCGAAATTCTTTTCCATAAAAATATAATAGAAAAAAGTGGGAAATAGAGTGTTGTTTTGAATGCTTTATATATGTATATATATTTAGAAAACTAACATTTAAAAATATGTTCTATTTAGATATATGTGTAATAAAAGAGTTACTTTGGAGAGAGTTCAAACAAGTTTTATGGTTTATGCATAAGTTTTTAGGTTTGCTACCTTTTGCTATGACAAGCGAGCAAACTTGGGCCGCCACACATTGATTTGGTATTTAAAGAATTCGGTGGTGAACCCAAGTTGGTGATTTATTGTTAAATTTGATCGTGAATTATTTAGTTCGATCTGGCCATATTGATAAGTTGTTTTTGATATTGGGTGAGAAAATTGAAGATAAGTGATGTGAATCTGGTCGGGCATGGCGTTCAACGGATTGGAAGGGTGTTCACGGAAGTATTGCATGGACTCATGAACAATCGAGGAGAGCTTGGAAGCAAGATTTCATGTCTTGAAGAGTTCGTGATACATGGAAATGAGATTGGAGGAAGGAAGAACGCTTCGCGCCCGAGCGGTAAAACATTACCACCCGAGCGCCAAACCTACTGTGCGAGAAGTGAATTCTAGAACCATCCGCGCCCGAGCGGTAAAACATTACCGCCCGAGTGCGAACAGTCTAGAAGACCCCGCGTTCGAGCGGTAGAATCTCGCGCCCGAGCGCGCCGCCTGGTCCGAGAAAAATACCTAGTTTCCTATTTTAGAGTTTTAATTAGTTAGGCAACTAGATTTCATATCTTTTGATTTGGTATCTCTATATAGATGAATTTTATTGATTGTAAAAACATTCATTGAATTATTGATTGAGTTTATAAAAACTTTCTTTGAGAATTTTCTCAAAAACAAGCTTAAGTTTCGTTATAACTTTTGTGTTGTATCAAATCAAACTTATCAAAAGATTTATCTTTTGTGACGTTTGTCAATCGAACATCACGAGGGTTGCCAAGGGCGGGTTCTTTGGAGGTTTTCTTGAACGCGATTGTTCCTATCGTTGATTAATTATTGCTAGACCGCGTGATCTAGAGGCGATTATCACACCTATCAAATTACTTGTTGTAAGAAATAACTAATGGGTTAACGGGTCGCCCATGAGGACTAACCCGACCCGACCCAAATAATTCAAAAGTTTGATTTTGAATTATAGGAGGGAGTAGTTATTTTGGTTGGATAATTTTTCCTTAACCTCCACTACACAAATTAAAAGGAATTAACTTTTGGTTCTTGGAGATATACAAGTGCCGAGACATTCATCTTCAAAGCACACAAAAAATCATATCACAATTATTAAGCATTTGGATTGTGAAAAATCGATTCCCTTCCGTTCGTGATCGGCGTCGTGACATCGAAGTGTATAAATATCATCGGAGAAAGGTTAGTAAATCAACTACAAAAGATCTTAAATCGAATCATATGATTATTCGATATTCATATGCGATTGGTGTTAATTTTCCGTCATTGGTATCAGAGCTTGGGTTAGTTGATATTCTAACATGTGTCTAATATTTTTTTTCGGTGAACTCATTTGATCCGAGAGTTTTTTTTTTGTTCATGTTGATTAAATGTGAAAACTGTATGTGAAAATTGATCCGCAAGTTTTTTGTTGAAATTCTGAATTGATTTCCATGAAACGTTGCATGCGGTAGAAATTATAATATATGGGTTTTATTTTTGTATACTGTTAAATCAAATTCATATGGCCAAGCGGTGGGTATGGTTTTTTTAAAGTATGCTGTTGAATCAATTTCATTGCCCAATTCAAGTAATCACCGCCACATTGCCCAATTCAAGTAATCACCGCATGCAGCAAATCACCGCCACATTTTTTTTAAAAAGAAGAAATGGGCTACGTGTGCATGGTAGAATTAATTAGAACAAATGACAACAATCAGTTTTGTTTTTTCTTCTCATAAATGAAGAAATGGGCTACATGTGCATGCAGTAGAATGAATTAAAGCAAATGTTTGATTTTCTTCCCTCAAATGAAGAATGGAAATCATGTCTATCTACATGAGGTCCGAAATAAGAGTATCATGTGTTTAAAAAGATAGTTTGCCAATATATTGAGAATGAGATATTGTCATGATGTATGAAAATTTTTCATCTTGAATCTTAAATATTAAAGTTGGTTTTGTGTGCAATTTAATATTTGCTCTCATCTCATAGATATGGCAAGAATTAAACACACTCTTAGTATCCTTCGAGGAGCAGCTAAAGTTCAAAGAGCCCCGGAACGAATAGCAAAGTTTCACATGTTTAAACATTACAAAATGGATCCCACTCACACACTTCCTCAACATATTAAAGTTTGGGATAGTAAACGTTTATACCTTATGCATTTGGGTCATCACTTTGAAGATGATATAATAGTTGGACTATTAAGAGATTCTCTAACTGGACGTTGGAAGAGCGTAATCGATGATATACTTAACCAAAAAGGATCAACGATCTTCCTTGATGAGTTGAAGTCGTCATTGATTAAGAGATGGGAGAAAGATGTTGAACTTGAGATGAAGAAGACATTATCTTTACAGATAAATTCTGGAGTTCGTCTTTTGAAGTTCGCTCCATCAGATATACTCTCGAAGGGAATGACCAAAATGATATCCCGCATGTGTAAACATAAAAAGAAATTAGATTTTCTTTAGAAAGATGACTTGTTATTATATATGTTTATTTCAATCTTTAATATTTGAGCATGTTATGTGACATATGTAATGTAGTATGTGTTTTATCTATGTTTAAATAGAAGCATGCATGTATTGTAAACTTTGATGTTAGTTTATTTTAATACATGTTTAATCTACATATGTTTATTTGGAATTTATTGATATTTTCCAAATTAAGTGGGAGTTTTTTAGGTTGGAATATTTTGAGTTATTCTCACCTGAAATCAATTGATATTTTTTTTGTTACTTAGAAATTAAATTTATAATGATGCAACATTAGGATTGTGGATGATGATTGGGAACTTAGTGAACTTTCGAGTCCATGCCTCATGTTAAATCATTATAGATGATAATTTTAAGTACAAAACCAAAGTGTACATTTAATGAGCATTAACATGTGTTATCACCTCTAAAATAAACAGACCATGGCATCAAAATCTATCATTGCTGATCTCAACAAGGGTGACAAACTGAATGGTGACAACTATGATATTTGGCGCCATAAGATTGGGTATGTGTTTGATTATCAAGATGCCTTAGAGGGTATCAACCAAGTCATGCAGGATCCCGGTGTGGGGAACACTGCTCAGCAGAGGAGAGATCAGGAAGCTTACCAGGCATGGAAAAAGAAAGATTCCACTGCTCGTGCAATACTGGTTAGTTCTGTGATTGATGATCTCATCCATGAATGTGAACAACATCTCACTGCTCATGACATTTGGGAGTACCTAAGAGAGAAATATGGAGGCACTACTGTCACTCGTCTAAGGCAATTGACTATTAAGTTTGACACTTACAAGAAACAGGCTGATCACAGCATCAAACAACATTTGAGAACTATGTCAAACATGATACGTGAATTGACTTCAGCTGGCCATATCCTTTCTGATGAGCAACAGGTTCAAGCTTTGATCTGATCTCTTCCTGAAAAGTGGGAGCATCTGAAAGTCAATCTGACTCACAATGATAGCATTAAGACTTTCTCTGATGTTGCTCGACATGTTGGGCTTGAGGATGAGCGGCTTGGTGCTGCTAAGTCCATAGCAAGTGCTTTTGTGGCTGAATCTAGTTCCAAGAAAGCTTCGGGCTTTAAACGCTTTAAGAACTGGAAGAAAAACTGGAAAGGGAAGAATGTTGTGGAAGGGTCTAAGAAGAACAACTTCAAGCCAAACCAAAAGAACAAGTGTAAGAGGTTTGGGAAGAAGAAAGATAAGAGCAAAATGAAATGCTTCAATTGCCAAGCATTTGGTCATTTCGCTCGTGAGTGCCCTGAGCCTAAAAAGGTAGCACTTACTAACGCTTTTGTGAGTACTATATGTGTCTCTAGTACTGTTTTACTAACTGAATCTTATCATGTGTGGATTGTAGACTCAGGAGCAACAGACCATGTAACTAGAGATCGTGAAGCGTATATAGATTTTCGTCGAGTTCCTTGTGGCACGAGATGGATATATGTAGGAAATAATGCGAAAGTTGAAGTTAGAGGCATCGGTACTTGCAAACTAGAGTTGCATGGTGGCCGGACTCTTATCTTACATGATGTCCTCTATGCACCAGAGATTCGACGAAATCTAGTATCTGTTGTTGTTCTTTTAAGACTAGGATTCAGTTTGAACTTTAGTTGTGATCTTGTTCGTATTTACTATGGCAATATGTATTATGGTTGTGGACATATTAGGAATGGTTTTATCGTGTTGGATTGTGACAGACAAATGTTTAACTATTATGTTGATCGTTGTGTTTCGTTAAATGTTTGTTCATCTAGTAATGCAAATGTGGATGCTTACACTTGGCATGCTAGATTAGGTCACATTGGAAAAGACAGAATGAATCGACTAATCAAATTAGAACTGTTGGGTTCTCTGTCCAAACTTGATTTGTTGCATTGTGAACACTGTCTTGCTGGTAAAATGACACGAAAACCATTTGGAAAAGCAATTAGGGCAGAATTTCCATTGAAATTGATTCATTCAGACATATGTGGTCCAATGAATGTGAAGGCTAGACATGGAGGTTCTTACTTCATTACATTTATAGATGATTTCACTCGTTATGGTCATGTCTATTTGATTTCACATAAATCTGAAGCATTGGAATGCTTTAGACGTTATGTAAATGAAGTAGAAAATCAAATGGATAAGACAATAAAGGCATTGAGAACTGACAGAGGCCGTGAATATCTGTATGATCAATTCAAGGATCTATGTAATGAAAAGGGAATAATTAGACAATTGACAATTCCTTACACACCTCAGCAAAATGGTGTTGCTGAAAGAAGGAATAGAACATTGTTAGACATGACAAGTTCCATGATGGCGCAAGCTAATTTGCCTATTTCCTTTTGGGGAGATGCTGTATTAACTGCGGCCTATATACTAAACAAGGTGCCTTCAAAGTCAGTTCCTTCCACGCCATATGAACTATGGACTGGTAGAAAACCAGACCTAAGTAACCTTATACCTTGGGGGTCAGCTGCATATATTTATGACTCAACAGGTAAATATGGAAAGTTGGGTCCTCGAGGAAAGAAATGTATTTTTGTAAGATACTCCGAGCATTCTAAGGGTTACGTGTTCATTGGTGAACAAGAAGATGGAAGCATTACTGAGATTGAATCGCGAAATGTAAAATTTCTGGAGAATGACTTTCCTAAGAAAGGTGAAATAAAGGGGAATGAACCTTTATTTGAGTTATCTAATTCAGATAATGAGTTGTTTCCAAATGAATCATCAAAAGCTCATTCAGATGACTGGAGAAATCCTGATAACAATGATTCATTTGATCCGAGTGGGATTAATTCTAATGGGAAGAATCATGATCACAATGGTTCATGTGATCCTAGTGGGAGCAATCCTGATCATTTTGATTCATCCGATCCCCAACTTCGAAAGAGTAATAGGAAAGGTATGCCCAAACGTCACTATGAGATTGAAGGGCATGCTTATGTCATATCTGTAATAGATGATGAAGAGCCTAAAAACATAGACGAGGCTCTATCTTGTCCTTCAAGGGACAAATGGATGAATGCAATGAAAGAAGAAATGGATTCAATGAAATCAAACCAAGTTTGGGAACTAGTTGAACTTCCAAAGGGACGTAAAGCTATTGGGAACAAATGGGTTCTCAAAATTAAGCGAAAGTCTGATGGAACTATAGAGAGGTATAAGGCTCGACTAGTGGCAAAAGGTTATACTCAACAAGAGGGTATTGATTACGAAGAAACCTTTTCACCAGTAGTGAGATTTACTTCTATTCGTTTATTATTGGCCATAGTGGCTAATTTGGATTTAGAATTATATCAAATGGATGTAAAGACTGCTTTCCTCAATGGAGAACTTGAGGAAGAAATCTACATGGAACAACCGGTAGGTTTCATTGTTAAAGGTCAAGAAAACAAAGTTTGTAAATTGAATAGATCAATTTATGGCCTTAAACAGTCTTCTAGACAATGGTATTTGAGATTTCACAGAGCAATAATATCATATGACTTCATTATGATAGATGAAGACCATTGTGTATATGTGAAAAGATCCAATAAAAAGTTTGTGATTCTATCTCTTTATGTCGATGACATATTGTTAGCTGGGAATGACAAGGAGTATATAGAAACCATTAAGAAATGGTTGTCCTCAAATTTTGAAATGAAGGATATGGGTGAGGCAGATTACATCCTAGGTGTTAAAATTCACAGAGATCGTTCTAAGAGACTTCTTGCACTGTCTCAAGAATCTTACATTAAAAATATTCTAGAACGATTTAGAATGTCAAATTGCAAACCCATTGATACTCCTATGGCCAAAGGTGAAAGCTTAAGTTGTGGAATGTGCCCAAACACTTCTGAAGAAATCCATGAGATGTCTAAAGTGCCATATTCTAGTGCTGTTGGGAGTTTAATGTATGCAATGATGTGTACTTGTCCCGATATTTGTTATGCCGTGGGTCTGGTCAGCAGGTATCAATCTAATCCAGGAAGAAGACACTGGAGTGCAGTTAAAAGGATTCTAAGATACCTAAAAGGCACTACAGATTACTTCCTTTGTTATCAAGGAAAATATTTAACATTGAAAGGATACAAAGATGTTGATTGGAGTGGTGATTTAGATGAGCGTAAATCAACTTCTGGTTATGCTTTCTTGCTAAATGATGGATGCATCTCTTGGAGAAGCAAGAAACAAACTTGTGTATCACTATCCACAATGGAAGCAGAATTTGTGGCATGTGCTTCTGCAGTGCAAGAAAGTATTTGGTTAAAGAGATTTCTATGTCATTTGGGTATCGTAAGCAGTCCAGTGGGAGCTTTAACGATTTATTGTGATAGTCAATCGGCATTTGCTTACACAAAAGACCCCAAATACCATGGAAAAACCAAACACATTGACACAAAGTACAACTTTATTAGAGATATAGTTGAAAAGAAAGAAGTGATTTTGAAATACATTCCTACACGCATGATGGTGGCTGATCCGTTTACTAAGCCAATACCAAGAGACATATTTATAGATCATATTAGATCTCTTGGACTACGTAGGATATGATTGTAACAAAACACATGTATTTGAGACATTGTACTCATTATTATAATGATGTTTTCATTATGTGTAATGTGCACTTTATGAATTACTAATATGAAATTGAACGTATGTCTGACAAGTTGAGATTGGCTCTCTCACACGAGCAATCACCTCTGGTGTCGAGAAACATGCAGAGATGAGACGATATTGGTTTGGTTGAAAACAAATCCATACATATGTTGCCTTGGTATATATTACCAAGATGAGATTACTTATGTAGATTTTATTGTAATCGAAATGGATATTCCCACAATCCATTTAACTTGTCTTATAGCCAGATTAGAGTTTTCTTTATATTGATACATGTTGGAGGATAAGTAAAAAGAAAACTCAAGTTAAGTGTTGAGATGCACTTGAACTAAGATCTGTACGATGTGAATATTTTTTTGTGACATACATTTTAAAGAGGAAGAAACACATCGTAGCACGTGTTTCATACCGCGTGTGCTGGAGTGACCATTTGGATAATGATTATTCGAGTCCCAGATCATTGTGTGAGATCCATAGGTTTATTTATATATAAACCTAAACTTATACCCTTAAGACTTTCAACTGTCTCTTTAATATTATTTTAGTGATGCTACTTTAGCATGATACCAATAGCTATGGATGATTCGGTAATGCGGTACATGTCTAAGAAAGCAGCTAAAATAAAGATTGAAAGATTCTAGTGGGAAAGGAAGATTTATTTTGACACTTATTTTGTATTCACAAGCCGGCTAATTATGTTTAACTTAGTTGTTGGAACATAATTGTGAATGCATACAGATATGAATAATTTTGAATCAAGTATGCTCTTTTAAATATTATTTTTGGGACAAGAGATACGTTCATTAGTTTAAAATAAAATAAATCTGAGGTATAACGGGTTAAATGTCCTCATAAATATGTTTTGAATTGAGCTGCTATATATCCTTAACCGGTGTATGGCTCTGAGCTCTTATTTAATATGCTCGTTGGTCACACGATCCATTTACTTGTATGAAATTGGTGATAAATGATTATGATCTATCGATGGATGATGTCTAGCCCTCATGTGCGAGTGGGAGATGTAAGAAATAACTAATGGGTTAACGGGTCGCCCATGAGGACTAACCCGACCCGACCCAAATAATTCAAAAGTTTGATTTTGAATTATAGGAGGGAGTAGTTATTTTGGTTGGATAATTTTTCCTTAACCTCCACTACACAAATTAAAAGGAATTAACTTTTGGTTCTTGGAGATATACAAGTGCCGAGACATTCATCTTCAAAGCACACAAAAAATCATATCACAATTATTAAGCATTTGGATTGTGAAAAATCGATTCCCTTCCGTTCGTGATCGGCGTCGTGACATCGAAGTGTATAAATATCATCGGAGAAAGGTTTGTAAATCAACTACAAAAGATCTTAAATCGAATCATATGATTATTCGATATTCATATGCGATTGGTGTTAATTTTCCGTCACTTGTTTCAAAGATCGGGACAAATCAAAGATCTCGTGGGTGGGATCGCATCAAGTGGTATCAGAGCTCAAGGTTTTTGATTCAAGTAAGCGTATCTGTTCAATTCTTCGTAGGATTTTCATACCGATTTTCGTGTAGCGATTTCTACGTATTGGTCGAAAAAAAAAATCACGATTTACTATTCACGCCGTGTACTGTTCATGTCGGAATTTACTGTTCACGATCGGTACTGTTCACGTAGAATGATATATGAGCGCCATTGAAATTCATTACTGTTCACGATCGGGTACTGTTCACGTCGGGTACTGTTCATCCGCCGTCCTTACTGTTCATCGCCGGAACTATTCATCCGACAGGTTACTATTCGTCAATGGATTTACTATTCATCGCCGGATTTACTGTTCATCGGATTACAGTTCATCCCGGATTTACTATTCATGTCATGCCGGAGTTACTATTCATTCCGGAAAGACTGTTCATACCGGAATTACTGTTCACGGTACTGTTCACCCGAAAAAAAAAGTTAATTTTGAATCGGGTGTTTGTTGGAATTTTAGCGCTTATATTTCAGCGTTAAGTTTGTCCTTGTCGTTTAGTCGCATTCTAGTCAATTTTCAAAGTTGCTTGTTCTTGTGTGGTCTAAGTGAGTCGAATTTCAAGCATCACAGGATTGATCTCATAAGTTTGATACATGGAAGCCACGAGACTTAAGCTCCCCCTTGAGAATTCTCACATTGAGTGAAAATATTTTAGTGGAGTGAATTTTCATTGGAGTGATTTGTGAGGTTTTGTGGTGAGGGAAAAAGACGAGTGCGAGCGAATTTTCATTGGAGTGACCAGTGAGGATTTGTGGTGAGGAAATTTACTCTTTATTGTTTTATACTAACCTTTTTCTTGCAGGTATAATGATTGACGAACGTCAATTTAAAACGATGTTAGGAGGGTTGGATAGAATGTGGGAGAAGGAGTTTAAGCCTCTACGAAAAAAATATCGGAGGTGTGAAGAAGAGGAGATGTATGATTTGCATAATGATGAGAATAGGCGAGGTAGTAGAGTTGGAGGAGATAAGTTGTTGCGCGTGGATCGTTATGATGATAGGAGATTTGATGAGGATAAGGGGGATAGAAGCCGAGAAGGGTATAGACTGAGTGGCACGAAGATGACCATTCTATTTTTCATGGGGGAAGCCAATTGGTGTGCTGTCGTTGACCACCAAATTAATTCCTACTCTTTTAAATAAAAACGAGTGTAATGGTGAGTAGGGTCGAATCCACAGGGAACAGTAGATTTATTTCTTTTGATAAAAAAAATATAAAAAAGGGAGATTTGTTTTGTTAATTACTAAATAAAATAATCTAAACTAAAATTACCAAACAAGAAAGAGTATTGAATCTAGAATTGAAAATTAATCAACGAGAATAAATTGAAGAATTTAATACGAGAAAAATATTGATTCAAGGGGATTCAACTATTTAATTATCTCACTGTTCATCGGTTAACCAATCATTTATTCATGTTATTCCAAACAATTAACCTTAGAATAATAGGGATAGCCGCTAAAATTCTTGTGTTTTCCTAAATTAATTGACCAAACCCAGCATCCAGTCAAAACTTACCAATAATCAACTGGGCACGATAGCGTTCCATATTAATTAAAGATATCATTTTAGTTTTGTGAAAACAGTTAATCCTAAAATCTAACAATCGAGATAGCTGCAATTGAAATATCTAGTTCCGTCGATTTAATTAGATTACACCTGTTATGATAGCACAACACATCTAACCTATTTCTACTCACGTACCAATCGTTCATGACAATTACGGATCACTGAATTCATGGTTAGCATTAGAAAATCATACATCAAATTAAATTGTCAGATTAATTGACGTATAACATTCATATAATTAATTCATAAATCAACGAATATTTGGGCAAACAAGAATAATAAATTAAAGTGCAAAAACCTCACAGTGATAAAATTAAACAGTAGACTATCCCTTGCATCAGACTAGAAAATTAGCCACGCATAGTTTGATATACAAGATCCATAAAAATTAAATAATAAGTCATAAAGAAAAGGGCAAACTATTTTGTTGAAAAGAAATTCTGGAAGTCTGCGCCTCTTTCTTCCTTCACGTGTGAATGGTGTTGATTGGTGAATGAATGTGTTTTTTTGCCGCCTCCTTTCCCACGTGAATTAGGTTGGAAAGTACGGGAAATTGGGTCCAGAAAAATATCAAAGCCCAAATAATCGAATAATATAAAATCTATCCACTAAGAATAGAGTTTTTGTTTATGGAAAAACTCTATATTCTTTTTATTCTTTGATATTAAAAATCTCTCATCTCACTAGACAGCCAAGGAATTGTTACAAGGCGTGATCACGCCTTGTCCAGAAACGTCTTCTGAATTTTTCTGCTCCACTTCTTCCACCAAGATCATATCGGCACTTTAATTGTGATGTAAAATCGCCCTTTTTAGCCCAGATTTGTCGCGAGAGCAGAAAACTTCTTCCTACAATAAAATCACACAAAAATGTGTCAATTAAGCACGTTGGAAGTGATAACAACGAGAGATATGACAACAAAAAATGCAACTATTATGAACTTATCAAATCTCCCACACCTAAACCATGCTTGTCCTCAAGCATAAAAGAGTTCAATTCATTATCTCAACTCATTATCCTCTTTCTGCTTCATTCACTTGTCCGCAAAATATTTTTTCATGCACCAAAGCAATTTAGTTGTTAAGCATCTAACTACCAACATCATGAGCAATTACTTCCATCCGAATGTGTAGAAATAAAAATGAATAGAGTCCAAACACTCCTCACAGGATTCGCTCATTTCACTCGTAAGTGTATAGGTATGTATCGAAGAGTTCTCATGTCAAAACACTGAAAATTTTTACCATAAGCTTGTAAATATATCACATTCTCTACCAAATGAATGGATTAAAATGTACAAACAAGGGCTGTAAATGGGTTGTATCGTGGTTATAGGTCAGGTAGGAAAAAAGGCACAATGGGTTTACGGAATTGAAGAAATCATACGCACTTTTCACAAAGACAATTGCATCCAAATAATAGCATGCGTATTCAATCTCATTATAGAATCCAAGAGCATTTATTATTTTCATTTTTTTTTCTTTGCTCTTTGTTTTTTTTTCGCCCCTTTTTTTTTTCTTCTTTTTTTTTTCTTTTCATTCCGCCTTCTCATTTTTTTTTTCTTTTTTTCTTTTGGACAATGACTTCGAGCATTAATCACTCGATCACAACAATTTGCACTTTCTTGGCTCAAAGCGATGCTAAATGCGAAAAAATTTGTATGATTCTCCAATTCAAGGTTCAAATAGAGGAATAACCAACAAAAGAGATTTATCATGGCTTGTAATGTGGTTATTTTCCAACAAATAGGCTCAGGCTCGAACTTGGCTCACTAGGGGTAATTGAATCAGGGTAGGCTCAAAAGAACGGCACTGATGATGCGAAAGAAAACAGTTTGAACCTAATGCCCTTTACTTTGTTTATGCACCTAATCCATCACAAGGTATCAACAAAGACATGTATAACAATGCAAGTTCTAGAAAAGCAACAATGTATGACTAACACACAATCAAAAAAATTTGGAGCATGATGTGATGATTTGCTCATAGGCCCAAAGCTCACGAAAAAAAATGGTATGTGTGTTAGACCCCATACACTTGTCATTCAACACATCATCAAGAGCAACTACCCATAAATGCGGCAGGAAGAATGCAAAATCAGTTGCACACAAAGAAAAAAAATCAGTTTTTTCATTCATAGACTCGCATTAGAGGCATTCAAGATTCAAACGAGAGAGATAACGAATAAACACTAAATACTTTAAGGAACAAACAAATTCACTCTACCATTTTTTTTTATTAAAATTTTTTTGTTTTTGTTTTTTGTTTTTTTTAAATATGAAAAAAAAGTGAGGAAAAAAAATAGAAATTGAAACGAGAAATAAGGCTAAATACCCTCCCACACCTATATGTGGCAATATCCTCAATGACACAAAAATTAGATGCACAACATAGACAGTACAAGCAAGCAAGGGAAGTTAGAGAACTCCCCTGAAAATTGTTGGGCATCATATAGCAAGGTGTCCTAGTGCTCCGGTGGAGGGAATGATGGGTCGAAACCCATGTGTTTGTAAAATGCTAGCTGGTTTTGTTCCATACGGTGCAAACGCTGGGTGATATCATCGAGCTCCACGTCAAATCGTCTGCGGGGAGGTGCGGTCGAAGTGGGTGGGGGCTCACGTGAATCCAAAGGCTCCGGCGAGTCATCTGATTCATAGTGGGTGTGGCTGGAACGTGCCTCTGCAGTACCTGGTGAACAAAAAATGAAACCTCCATGGAATTTTTCTATTAGTCCCATATTTTATAAACAACTCAGATCCAAAGGCTCCATAGAACAAGCTACATGGAGGTTATTATTATTGAGATCTATCAAATTCAAGTTAACAGCAAGGGCACTGATCAAAGACCCGAGAATCAAATGACGTTTGTGCGCAACCACACTAACAAATTGTGAAACTAACCAGTAGCCGAGGTTCACTTTAATTCGGTTTTGCATACACCACAGGAAAAAGAACTCAGCTTTCGTCAACACACCCGCAGAAAATTTACGACCCGAAAAAGTAAACGCCAAGAATCGATGAATATATTTCCATGCCGGATTATGTAGATGATAATCTTTGGATTTACTTGGGTCGTAGTCGGTTTGTGTGGAACACGTCCGATAGAAAACAATGGGATTAAATTGAACGTGGAAATCACATGCACTAGTCAAATATTCATCAGTGTTTGCAAAGTCCTCGGTGATAAAACCGAAAGCAAGATTAAGTTCAGTAATCGAAAAGTGAAAAGTGCGACCCATCAATCGAAAGCGGACTACCCCTGGGCTGGAAAGCGTGAAATTGTCAGGTTTTTTGAATTCGAATGTTGCATAAAACTCACGCACAAGTTCAATATAGGCAGGGCAAGTGATAGCAAAGTAAGGCGCCCACCCAATATTGTTGATTAACTCAAACACATCATTTCGAATATTTAAAACTTCCAAGGTTGGGTGATGAATATACTTGCAGGGGATGACTTGTTTTTGACATAGAGACTTATACCTATCCTTTTCAGTTTTTCTAGTAAAGGTTAAATGTCCGTGTAAATCCAAATCGGCAGGTGGTAGGACGTTCATCCCCTTTCCCATTCTAGACCTCTTTCGCCCTGACGAAGAACTCGGGGTGCCTACTTTCTTAGTCGATGCTTGAGAATCCGGTTACATTCTATCAACAATTTATAGACTCCACACAATTATCCACAACCAACGACAAACACAGGAACAAGCACAAATTAAACCAGTAATAATAGGTGCACACAACGATACCCAATTGACAACGAAACGAATAAGTTAACAAAGAATCATCTAAACACATATAATCGAAATAAGAGGGGTGTCAGAGAGATATCACCTAAATTGCGTGACGGCTGTGCACGGTGGCTGTGCGCTGGAGAAGGAGGCGCTGATGGTGCTGGAGTTGCAGAGTGCCTGTGGTGTTCAGGCGAAAGTGAAGGGGAAATCTGTGCGACGGGGAAGGTGGCGCGAGTGGTAGACCTTCCGCGAGAAAAACGCTGTGCATGAGGAAACTTTGTATGAATATTGGGAGAGATTCAAGCAGTTGTGTGCCAGTTGTCCACAACACCAGATTCCAGAACAGCTACTAGTGCAATATTTTTATGAGGGACTTTCGATCTTTGATAGGAACATGATTGATGCTGCAAGTGGTGGTGAATTGGTGAACAAAACGCCTCAAGAGGCACGAGCTCTAATCTCCAACATGGCTGCCAATGCACAACAGTTCAGTACTAGGCAAGACAACCCTCCACGACAAGTCAATGAGGTAAGTGTTACTTCTATCGACCAAAAATTAGATTCTTTGACCTCTCTTTTGGAAAATTTGGTTGCAGGACAGGTGCAACAGGTAAAAGCTTGTGGTGTATGTGCTATGGTGGGACATCCTACAGATATGTGTCCTTCACTACAAGAAGAAACAACGCAACAAGCCAATGCAATTGGTGGTTTTCCTGGGCAGCCCCAGCGTCGATATGATCCATTTTCTAATAGCTACAATCCAGGATGTAGGGATCACCCAAATTTCAGCTATAAGAATCAAGGAGGCCAACAAGAATATCCACAGTAAAATTGGAACAAACAACACGCACCCGAACAAACGTCCAACTCAGGTATGTCTCTAGACGAAATTGGGCCTTAGCTGAAAATACTCAAAAATTTCAACAGGAAACGAGGGCCAGCATTCAGAATCTAGGAACCCAGATCATGCAGATCGCTACATCAGTCAGCAAGTTGGAAGCCCAGAATTCTGGAAAACTACCGTCGCAAACGGTGGTTAATCCAAAAGAAAATGCAAGTGCCATGGTATTAAGGAGTGGGAAGGAGATCGACCAAAATAACACTTCACCAACAAAAAAATACTGAAGAAAAAAGCACAAATGAAGAGATCGAAGGAGAATCTGAGAAAGAACCAAAGGTAAATTCTAAGCCTTTCCCATCTACTATTTCTAATGCGGTTGTCCCTCCATTTCCTTCTAGGTTGGAAAAATCCAAAAAAAATGGATTACGAGAAAGAAGTGTTGGAAACCTTTAGAAATGTGGAGATCAATATTCCGCTTATAGATGCCATCAAACAAATTCCAAGGTATGATAAATTTTTAAAGATTTGTGCACTAACAAGAGGAGGTTTAAAAGTGATGAAAAATTAAGCGTGGGAGAAAGTGTATCCGCGGTTATTAAGAAGTCATTGCCAAACAAATGCAAGGATCCAGGTATGTTTACAATGCCTTGTGTTATTGGAAATCTGAAAATTGAGCGTGCTATGCTAGATTTAGGCGCATCCATTAATGTCATGCCCTATTCAATATATTGTGCTCTGAATTTGGGTCCTTTAAAAGAAACTAGAGTGGTGATTCAATTAGCCGACCGATCTAATGCTTACCCTGAAGGAGTTGTGGAGGATGTTCTGGTGCAGGTTAAAGAATTGATATTTCCTGCGGATTTCTACATATTGCGAATGGAAGAAGACTCCACTGCGATTTCAACTCCGATTCTATTGTGGAGACCTTTCATGAAAACTGCTAGAACCAAGATTGATGTGGAAGAGGGTACTCTTTCCGTCGAATTCGACGGGGAGATTGTGAAATTTAGTATTTTTGATGCTATGAAATACCCAAATGAAAACCACTCTATTTGTTCAATTGATATTGTTGATTCAATTGTGCAGGAATGTTTTGAGGAGACATATGAGATTGACAATTTTCACATGCAGGCATAGTTGGAGGTGGAAGGAGAGATAGCTGAAGCTTGGGAAATTTCGGAAACTGATGAAGAATCACAAACTGTGGTTCCAAATTTAGAAACCGAAATATTAATCCCTCACAAGAAATTGCTACCATCTGTTTTGCAGGCACCCAAACTGGAATTGAAAGATTTTCCAGATCATTTGAAGTATATCTATTTGGGAGACAATGAAACTTTGCCTGTGATCATCTCGAAAAGGTTAACTGAAGAGCAAGAAGAGAGACTAACCACAATTCTCAGAGAACATAAGACCGCAATTGGCTGGACACTGGCGGACATCAAAGGCATAAACCCTTCCATCTGCATGCATAGAATTCGTTTAGAGGATGATGCCAAATCGGTAAGAGAATTCCAAAGAAAACTGAATCCGGTAATGAAAGAAGTGGTAATGAAAGAGATTCTCAAGCTTTTAGATGAAGGCATAATCTATCCTATTTCGGATAGTAAATGGGTGAGTCTGATCCATGTCGTACCAAAGAAAACAGGTATCACTGTGGTAAGAAATCAAAATGTTGAGTTGGTACCGACAAGAGTGCAAAATGGTTGGCGTATGGTTATTGACTTTCGGAAGCTTAATTTAGCTACTAGAAAGGATCACTTTCCTTTGCTATTTATTGATCAAACATTGGAAAGATTAGCTGGAAAAACTTATTTTGTTTTCTTGATGAATTTTCAGGTTATTACCAGATAGTCATTGCTCAGGAGGATCAGGAGAAGACAACTTTTACATGCCCCTTTGGAACATTTGCCTACAGACGTATGCCTTTTGGACTTTGTAATGCTCCAGGTACGTTTCAAAGGTGAATGCTTAGTATCTTTTCAGAGTATATTGAGAACTGTATTGAGGTATTTATGGATGATTTCACTGTATACGGGGATTCATTTGACAATTGTTTGAGTCACTTGTCCAAGATTTTGAAAAGGTGCATGGAAACCAATCTGGTTTTGAATTATGAAAAGTGTCATTTTATGGTGACCGAAGGCATTGTGTTAGGACATGTTGTTTCCTCTAGGGGTATTGAGGTTGATAAAGCAAAGGTTGATTTAATCACAAATTTACCATACCCCACTAACGTTAAAGGAATTCGAGGTTTTCTTGGACATACAGGTTTTTATCGCAGGTTTATCAAGGATTTCTCAAAGATTGCTCTACCGATGTCCAAGTTGCTCCAAAAAGACGTACCTTTCGAGTTTGGAGAAGATTGCAAGGATGCTTTTAACAAGCTAAAAAACTTGTTGACCATAGCACCTATTATCCAGCCACCTGACTGGAATTTGCCCTTTGAAATCATGTGTGATGTGAGCAATTATGCTGTGGGGACTGTTCTAGGCCAGAAAGTTGATAAGAAGAGTCACGTCATATACTATGCTTCAAGAACATTGGACTCTGCGCAATGCAATTACACCACTACGGAAAAGGAGCTTTTAGCAATTGTTTTTGCTTTAGAAAAATTTCGATCATATTTGCTAGGCTCTAAAGTAATTGTGTTTTCTGATCATGCAGCATTGAAATATCTGTTGACAAAAAAAGAGTCAAAACCGAGGTTGATACGGTGGATACTCTTACTCCAAGAATTCGACATCGAGATCAAGGATCGGAAAGGAGTTGAGAATCCAGTAGCTGATCATCTGAGTAGGTTGGTGAACGAAGATAATGTTTTGCCTGTTTCTGAGTTTTTCCCTGATGAGCAGCTATTTCAAGTGAAGGTCATGAATCCCTGGCAACGGCGCCAAAATTTGGTGTGCTGTCGTTGACCACCAAATTAATTCCTACTCTTTTAAATAAAAACGAGTGTAATGGTGAGTAGGGTCGAATCCACAGGGAACAGTAGATTTATTTCTTTTGATAAAAAAATATAAAAAACGGGGATTTGTTTTGATAATTACTAAATAAAATAATCTAAACTAAAATTACCAAGCAAGAAAGAATATTGAATCTAGAATTGAAAATTAATCAACGAGAATAAATTGAAGAATTTAATACGAGAAAAATACTGATTCAAGGGGATTCCACTATTTAATTATCTCACTGTTCATCGGTTAACCAATCATTTATTCATGTTATTCCAAACAATTAACCTTAGAATAATAGGGATAGCCGCTAAAATTCTTGTGTTTTCCTAAATTAATTGACCAAACCCAGCATCCAGTCAAAACTTACCAATAATCAACTGGGCACGATAGCGTTCCATATTAATTAAAGATAGCATTTTAGTTTTGTGAAAACAGTTAATCCTAAAATCTAACAATCGAGATAGATGCAATTGAAATATCTAGTTCCGTCGATTTAATTAGATTACACCTGTTATTATAGCACAACACATCTAACCTATTTCTACTCACGTACCAATCGTTCATGACAATTACGGATCACTGAATTCATGGTTAGCATTAGAAAATCATACATCAAATTAAATTGTCAGATTAATTGACGTATAACATTCATATAATTTATTCATAAATCAACGAATATTTGGGCAAACAAGAATAATAAATTAAAGTGCAAAAACCTCACAGTGATAAAATTAAACAGTAGACTATCCCTTGAATCAGACTAGAAAATTAGCCACGCATAGTTTGATATACAAGATCCATAAAAATTAAATAATAAGTCATAAAGAAAAGGGCAAACTATTTTGTTGAAAAGAAATTCTGGAAGTCTGCGCCTCTTTCTTCCTTCACGCGTGAATGGTGTTGATTGGTGAATGAATGTGTTTTTTTGCCGCCTCCTTTCTCACGTGAATTAAGTTGGAAAGTACGGGAAATTGGGTCCAGAAAAATATCAAAGCCCAAATAATCGAATAATATAAAATCTATCCACTAAGAATAGAGTTTTTGTTTATGGAAAAACTCTATATTCTTTTTATTCTTTGATATTAAAAATCTCTCATCTCACTAGACAGCCAAGGAATTGTTACAAGGCGTGATCACGCCTTGTCCAAAAACGTCTTCTGAATTTTTTTGCTCCACTTCTTCCACCAAGATCATATCGGCACTTTAATTGTGATGTAAAATCGCCCTTTTTAGCCCAGATTTGTCGCGAGAGCAGAAAACTTCTTCCTACAATAAAATCACACAAATATGTGTCAATTAAGCACGTTGGAAGTGATAACAACGAGAGATATGACAACAAAAAATGCAACTATTATGAACTTATCACCGATCCAAAGGCGTACCTTGAGTGGGAAGAGAGAATGAAGTGTGTATTTGAGAGTCGGGAGGATTATACCGAAGCAATGAAGGTAAGACGATATTGCAGTGAGTTTGCCGGCTATGCTACTACTTGGTGGGATAAGTTAGTACTAGGTAGGAGACGATGTGGAGATGACCCTATAGTTACATGGGATGAGATAAAAATGGTGATGAGGAAGCAGTTTGTTCCAAATCGCAATAGTAGGAGAGGTGTTAGAAGAGATGAGAGTGGATTGCATGAGACTCCTTGGACGTCCAATTGGAGGACGAGCTTGGAAGAGAAACACTGCGGTAGGCCAAAGAAGGAGTCGAGACTTGAAGCTAGCAAATATGAATATCAAGGTACATTTAAAAGCTCAAACTCTAGTACTTGTGATATTATATGTTGTTGGTGTTTAGAGGTTGGGCATGATATCACCCAATGTCCACGTGAGGAGGTGACTGTAGTAAAATCGCCAGTTGAGCTTAAGTCTCGAATGGAGGATGATGATGCGGTTGGGCTTGAATTCCAAGTGGAGGTTGTGGTTGAGAAAGTTGTTGATGATAGTACTCCACTAGTTGATGAATCGAATGGTGTTAAATTGTGTACAGTGAGAAGTGAATCATTGAGTGGTGAAGAAATGCCTAATTATGGAGGAGGAGAGTAAGCAAGGAGAAGTTATTGTACATAAATTTGTTGAGAAACAAAATATTTCATGTGTTCAACTGAATCCAAATGTTGTTATTGAGAATCAATTGAAATTCCTTGAATTGAGTGAAAAAGAAATTACAATGGCTGAAAGAATGAGTGATCAAAAGAGTGAGATGGCCATAGAAAGAAAAGAAAAAGAAAATGCAAAAGAGGCCAATAAAAAAGAAAAGAAAAATGAATTAAAGGCCCAAGATAATGAAAAGAGTGAGGTTGAGTGTTATTTACTTTTGTATAAACCCCTTAAAATACCTTTGTACAAAGAGGTTTATTATTACTGTGATGATATAGCCGGTTCAATCCCGAGCATTGTTATTTCTCATTTGCAGGAATATGATGAAGTCGGGATGAGGAGGCGAGCAATTGTTGATGGTGTGAGAATGCAATGGAATGATTCATATGAAGTTGGAAGTAATCATGGTGAGGTAAGGTTAGTTTCCAACGCAACAACCATGAGGTATGATTTGCTTCCTTACCTTAATTCCTTAATGTGTTATTTTCATAACTTTAGAGAAAATTTTGAAAAAGATGATTTTAAGAAAGTTGATTGTATTGTCGCTTTTGTCTCTAAATTTTATGAATGTGAGAATTATGAGGAGTTTTATACTTTGAGTTCGAACATTGTTGCTTCTGGTGTCTCACGAGTTGTTAAATTTGTGGGAATTGGTGGCTATAAAATTTTATATGGATTAGACTTCAGTTCTTGTGATGTGATAAATGATTGCATGGATAGTACATTTAGTGTGTCCTATTTGCATGATTTATATTTGATTGGTGATGGTTGTGAAGATTACATGGATAGTACATTTAGTGTGTTCTATTTGCATGATTCATATTTACTTGATGATGGCGTAGGAAAGAGCATGAATGAATATCAGAATTTTTATGTTCATAATGATTACAACTTAAAGGAGAATAAATTCTTCATTCTATATTCATTGCATGAGTTACGTACTAGTGATGCATGTAGTTGTGTTTTTATCTTTGATAAAATGCATGATTATATGTGTTGGTTGCATATGAAGAGGTATATTGAGTGGGATTGTGAAACATGCATTGCATATAAGAGATTGAAACTTTGTTTAGATTCTTATATTGTGCATGAACTATGTCTTATTCCTAGTGAGCTATGGTCGTACACGTGTGTGGGTATCATTTGTGTGTTGACTAGGTCCAAGAAGGGGAGGAATCTGATTTTCGTGATACTTAATAATATCTTGTTGTTATTATTTGGTGTCATTTGTTATTTGGTATGTGGCGAAGCTGATGAGTTTTTAGGAAAGGCAACAGTGATGTTGGGGTTTCAAGTACTGATGAAGCGAGCAAACAAGAGAACCTACAAACTTGAGTTTAAAGGTAAGCAAGTTGATAATTTAATTCTTTTTATTACTAACTTGCTTCGTTTTTGCGTAGGTAGTCAAGATTTGAGGACAAATCTTTTTGAAGAAAGGGAGTATCACTTGATGCGATCCCGCCCACGAGATCATTGATTTGTCCCGATCTTTGAAACAAGTAATTGATAGGTGTGATAATCGCCTCTAGATCACGCGGTCTAGCAACATTTAATCAACGATAGGAACAATCGCGTTCAAGAGAACCTCCAAAGAACCCGTCCTTGGCAACCCTCGTGATATTCGATTGACAAACGCCACAAAAGATAAATCTTTTGATAAGTTTGATTTGATACGACGCAAAAGTTATAACAAAACTTAAGATTGTTTTTGAGAGAATTCTCAAAGAAAAGTTTTATAAACTCAATCAATAATTCAATGAATGTTTTTACAATCAATAAAATTCATCTATATATAGATACCAAATCAAAAGATATGAAATCTAGTTACCTAACTAATTAAAACTCTAAAGTAGGAAACTAGGTATTTTTCTCGGAACAGGGCGCGCTCGGGCGCGAGATTCTACCTCTCGGGCGCGGGGTCTTCTGGACTGTTCGCGCTCGGGCGGTAATGTTTTACCGCTCGGGCACGAAGCGTTCTGCCTTCCTCCAATCTCATTTCCATGTATCACGAACTCTTCAAGACATGAAATCTTGCTTGCAAGCTCTCCCCGATTGTTCACGAGTCCATGCAATGCTTCCGTGAACACCCTTCCAATCCGTTGAACGCCATGCCCGGCCAGATTCACATCAATAAGGCATTTCTACATTTGATAAAAAGGTTGTTTGAATGTAAGATAGTCAACATTGAATTGGGTGGGGTTTGTTTAGGCAGGGGTCTGCCTCAAGAATCTGCCTTGAGTTCGATGTTGATCAATGTTTACTTTAATGGGTTTGATAAGGAAGTTCAAGAATTACTATTAAACACGAATAAAGAGATTCCTAAGTTCGTGGAAAATGATCTTGTATCGGCTGAAAGAGATTCAGACCATGTTTTTTTTATAAGCCATTGAAGATTTATGATGTCCGATTATTAGATGAGATATTGATTGTTACTTCAGGAACAAAGATTGATGGCTTTAGAATTGTAGAATAGTGTAGTAAAGTTATTAGAACGTGATTTGGATTTGAGAGTGGATAAACTTACAACTGTCATTCATAGCGCGGTTCACTACAAAAAACGGAAGGCGTAGCGACGGTTTTAATAAAACCGTCGCCTATTAAATTTAGCGACAATTTACTAACGTCGCTATATTAGCGAAGGTTTTTCATCAACCGTCGCTAATATTGCGACAACAAGACGGGTTTATTAAAATCGTCGCTATATTAGCGAAGGTTTTTCATCAACCGTCGCTAATATTGCGACAATTCCACAAACCGTCGCCCATGTGCGACGGTCTTGTATTCTACCGTCGCTATGTTAGCGACCGTTTTCAATCAACCGTCGCTTAATTTTAAAGACAACGGGTTTTATCAAAACAGTCGCTATAGAGCGACAGTTTAAATAAACCGTCGCTTAATTTGATAAGCAACGATTTTCATAAAATCGTCGCTATATAGCGACGGTTCAAGCGAAATATAGCGACGGATTTTACGAAACCGTCGCTAAATATAGCGACGGGTTTTTAAAACCGTCGCTAATATTAATGACGGTTTTGTATAAACCGTCGCTTAATATTAGCGACGGTTTCTTAAACCCGTCGCAAAAATAGCGACAATCTTCTTCCAAAGAACCGTCGCTATAAGCGACGGGAGTTGAAAAACTGTCGCTTCTAGAATGCAACGCAGCCTACGTGACGGATCGCGAAATCGTCGTTAAAACTGTCGCCTTACCCTTTTCATTATCTAAATAATAATTCCAAACTATAACAAAAGAATCATTAATATTTTCAATATCAGTCTTCATAGTTTAATCTAAAAATTAATGAAACTCTAATCAAATAATTGCATGCACAATGATATTAGTATTATTAAACATTAAGAGACCTGAGTAAATAAATTTAATGTCATTATCTAATTTTTAAGTAACAAAAATCAGCTCAAACAAATGATAAAATATTTAATTTTATTTAATAAAAAATATCGCCAAAGCCTATTTTTATAAAATTTGTGGTCCGTCTATAATTATCATATGCTAATAAATATTTCTTTATGTTTATAAAACAAATTAATCTTTTAAAATATGATATCATCTCTAACAATTTCATAAATTTGAAATAATAAAATACTATCATATTTAAGTAATTATTCTAGTTAATTATAAGAAAATCATATAAAAATTATTTCTAAATTTTTTAATATAATATCAAGATTTTGTTTTTTAATTTCTATGATATCATAATTTTTTGTGTTGTGTGTGTATTTGTATACTCAATCAGGAGTAGGTCTCTTGTGAGATGGTCTCACGAATCTTTATCTGTGAGACGGGTCAATCCTACCGATATTAACAATAAAAAATAATACTCTTAGCATAAAAAGTAATATTTTTCATGGAAGATCCAAATAAGAGATCCATCTCACAAAATACGATTCGTGATATCGTCTCACATAAGTTTTTGCACTCAATCTGGAAGCCAATTTGCATGATTGAATTGTAGTTAATTTAGAATAATTTTTTTGCCACAATATAAAATACTTTTCATCAAATCAAGATTCTCTGTGTTGGTGTCTCCTTTAAACACTAAGCCTTCATCGCTTTCCACAGGCGAGTCTTCTGTGCTTAATAATTATTTTTTTTTAGCATAAAGATGTCGTCTTTAAGGAATGTTATTCCAAGAAAAGCTCACAAGGAGCGCGCTTAGCCATAAGTGTGATTATTTTTTGGGACCATTAATTTCTTTATTGCCCGTATTGAAATATTTTGACGTATATTTCCGGTTCACTCAATTGATGATTTTTTGTGTGTACCAGGCATTTGAGAAGGAAATTTGGGCTGCTCGAAAAACATAAATATTATGTCATTCGTGCACGAGCCTATCACCAGAAGGAGCAGACTTTACTGGTAATTTCTACTACTCTGCGTCTTGTTGGTTTTTGTGGCATTTTATGAACGAAATTTGGCGAGTTCTTATTTTATGGTAAGTCGCTTCTGCGTGTTTATAACAGAAACTTAAGGAAAAAGCAACATTGAGGAACCCAGATGAATTTTACTTCAAGATGATCAAAACAAAAACTGTTGGCGGAGACCATAAACCCGAGTAAGCTGGAAATTTTTATTTTTATGAGGCTATCTGTTCTCTTTTGAGGATATTTATTTGAGTATAATTTGAATATTAGCTGTTGAATGTGGATTTTGTAAATGAGCCAGGCTAATAAGTACACTAACGAAGAGCTGATGTTGATGAAGACCCAAGACATTGGATATATTTTGCAGAAGCTTCAAACTGAAAAAAAGGTTTTAATTTAGAGTTTCTGGTTTTTTGGGTATCGGATTCTCGAGATAGCTGTCATGCAGGTTCTTTATTCCGAAATTTAACTTTTTGGATGCAGAAAATTGAAAGACTTAATGGTATGCTGCATTCTCTTGACAATCAGTCATCATCAAAACATTTTTATTTTGCCGACAACAGGTGAGTGATCAAGCCCTTCTTCTGCTGATTCTTGATAGTTTTCAAACCAATTTTTAGAGTAGTCAATTTCATGTTATAACAGTTATGTCACCACCAAAGTTTATTCTTTTCTCATTATTAGATATGGTCGCTTCTGATAGCTCAATTAATTTATTTCTTCAAAGTCATTTTATTCCCTTCTGCTTTAGAAAGAACGTCTAATATGTAATCTAGGCAATTAAGATAAAACTATCCGAAGGCCAATTTCAAAAGTTCACTGACCAAGGGGCAATGAGACTGTCTTCTCTGGAACTTCTGTTTGAATCACTTGAATTCCATGTTTACACTTGTGTGTCTGCAAATGACATATTTTTTTTTTCATCCAAGACAGTGATTTGGTGGTAATGTACTGGTCACACAAAGTATTAATGCATAAAATGGTGCAGGGCAAATATTGCTCAGTAGTATAGCATTTTGAGCTTAGTAGATATTTTTGTATTTCCTGAAGTATGTTGGCTGGCTGTTGATTCTCTTTCTAGGGAGGAGGCAAGAGAAGTACGCAAAAAAGTTTCAGAACAAGGGAACCCATCAGCTTTTAAAGACTTGCCTAAAGTTATTTTGAGGTACTGAAAGCTATTTTTTTTAGTCAATTGCCTCCTACGAAATTGGATTGCCAGGTTGATAACAAGTTTCTACTTGCCTCCCCACAATTAAGATGAGTACCGAATGATATCATTACCGTCAATCCATAAGCTATATTGCAAAAACGAAGTGGACTACAAATTTTCCTTGACAATCAGAAATAATTTGCTTTAGTATGCCTGTCCTCACAGCTCTTTCATTTGTCTCTTCACCACCCATACTTTACCCCCTTTAAGTTATCAATGCCTCACTTGTTGATTGAATATGGTGATATTTGGCGCCTTGTCATAATATCTTATTTTTCTTATTGAATTTAGTTTTCAATTTCTACTTCTTTGGTATTCCCTGCTATTGTTCGAGTTTTCTATTCAAAAACTTTTTTGGATTTGTTGGTCAAAAATATATACCAATAGGGAATATCAATCGCATGATATGTTATTTAATTATAATTCCATTTATGTGTGCATGATAAATATTTATGGCCGTGTGTCCTTTTTGTCTTGTTTGGACTTTCTACTGGGCTTCTATTTCTTCCCAGAGATCAATACTATCCCGTCAATGTTTGTATAAATTTTATGGGAATTAGAGGATGATACTTTTCTCCATCATTTATCCTTGCCACTTGACGAACTTTGGTTCAAGAAATCGAATTGATGCACAAGTGCTAGAGCATTTAAACCCAACTGACGTTTCTTGTATCATGAACTTCTATCTATCATATTCCCTAAAGGGTCTTGCTTGTTGGCAATCGTTGCTGCATTTTCCTAAAATTTAATCCTTTTTCTATGATGTATCTTTCTACTTTGATTTTGGGTATTTAGTTTTATTCCAAATGACTTTTCTGTTTCTTGTAGAACATAACTTTATCGAATCAAATGGTTGGTTATCTTTCCGCTGTGCACAAATCCTTTTCCTTTTGATGAGTTTTGCTTTGGTTGATTTCCAAATTTCTTTTCAGTCTCTTCTTGGCTTTAGGCCTTCATATTACTTTTGTCTCTCTTCTACATCGAGGAAGTTAGACTAGAATTTGTGGTTGAGGAGTTTAGTTTAATCGTGTATAGAAACACGGTCAACATGCAGGTAGACAGATTCTTCATATCGAGAGCTAGAGGCTAGAAAAAAACGGTTAAAAGATCTAGAAAAATATACACGGATATGTCTATGCAGAAAGAGTTACAGGTATCAATATTTCAGAGAGTACGTTATACGCTTCATTTTTTCCTTGTTTCGCTGTAGGGTAATCATTTTAATGCATCATTGGTGCAGAAAAGGGGTAAGAAACGCAAACTGCGTGAAGATGAAATGGTTAGTCCCACTTCAAGACCCGTGTATAAATGGCGACAGGAAAGGAAACGTTGAAAAGAATACTTATATAAAGAAGATTTCTTGAATGAGAACCTGAGGAGGGGACGTGCAACAATATCCTGTAGTCATCTGGGAAGCACAATTTTCGTAACTGTGTGGAAACTGCGTGATTATTTAATCGGAACAACCATAAACGTTGAAACATAATTTTTCTGTGACTGATGTTGGAAACAAAAGTATACTTCAATGTTTTCATAACCGGACCAGTGATCGAATCGGAAAACACATGTTGAATTTATGGTGTGACTGAAAATTGTTATATTATATAAAATAATAATATAATATTATAAATAATGAAAAAGATATAGTTACCGATATAGTGATATTTCATGCTTTTAAGTTTCCAAAAATACTCTGTCATTAAAGCAGTCAGCTCCATCAAATTTCACTGCGAAGAACTACAATAATATGTGTAAAGTTTATAGCTTATATTTTCATTGTCGAAATTCTTTTCAATAAAAATATAATAGAAAAAAGTGAGAAAATAGAGTGTTGTTTTGAATTTTTTTTTTATATATATATTTAGAAAACTAACATTTAAAAATATGTTCTATTTAGATATATGTGTAATAAAAGAGTTACTTTGGAGAGAGTTCAAACAAGTTTTATGGTTTATGCATAAGTTTTTAGGTTTGCTACCTTTGGCTATGACAAGCGAGCAAACTTGGGCCGCCACACATCGATTTGGTATTTAAAGAATTCGGTGGTGAATCCAAGTTGGTGATTTATTGTTAAATTTGATCGTGAATTATTTAGTTCTGGCCATATTGATAAGTTGTTTTTGATACTGGGTGAGAAAATTGAAGATAAGGCATTTCTAGATTTGATAAAAATGTTGTTTGAATGTAAGATAGTCAACATTGAATTGGGTGGGGTTTGTTTAGGCAGGGGTCTGCCTCAATAATCTTCCTTGAGTTCGATGTTGATCAATGTTTACTTTAATGGGTTTGATAAGGAAGTTCAAGAATTACTATTAAGCACGAATAAAGAGATTCCTAAGTTCGTGGAAAATGATCTTGTATCGGCTGAAAGATATTCAGACCATGTTTTTTTATAAGCCATTGAAGATTTATGTTGTCCGATTATTGGATGAGATATTGATTGTTACTTCAGGAACAAAGATTGATGGCTTTAGAATTGAAGAATAGAGTAGTGAAGTTATTAGAACGTGATTTGGATTTGAGATTGGATAAACTTACAACTGTCATTCATAGCGCGGTTCACTACAAAAAAACGGAAGGCGTAGCGACGGTTTTAATAAAACCGTCGCCTATTAAATTTAGCGACAATTTACTAACACCCGTCGCTATAATAGCGACGGGTTTATTAAAACCGTCGCTATATTAGCAAAGGTTTTTCATCAATCGTCGCTAATATTGCGACAATTCCACAAACCGTCGCCCATGTGCGACGGTCTTGTATTCTACCGTCGCTATGTTAGCGACCATTTTCAATCAACCGTCGCTTAATTTTAAAGACGACGGGTTTCATCAAAATAGTCGCTATAGAGCGACAGTTTACATAAACCGTCGCTTAATTTGATAAGCAACGGTTTTCATAAAACCGTCGCTATATAGCGACGGTTCAAGCTAACCGTCGCAATAATAGCGACGGTTATTCATCAACCGTCGCCCATCTAGATCCACGACGGTTATAAACAAACCGTCGCCTATCTAGATCGACGACGATATATGCCAAACCGTCGCTATTATAGCGACGGTTTTCGAAAAACCCGTCTCTATATAGCGACCGTTTGGGAAAAAACCGTCGCTATGATTCTATATATACCGAGGTTCGCGAACATTTCCTTGAACGATTTTTCATCTATCTCAGGTAGTAGCGAAACTCTATCAAATTTTTCGAAATTTCGATTTTTTTTATTTTGTACTAACATTTTTTCCTATTTATTTCGTAGATTTCCTCGTCGGTGCGATCTTCCAGCGTTACGTGAAGCTGAATATCTTCGCGCAAATCAGGTTTTAAGTTTTTTTTTTACAGAAAATTTAATACATAATTTTAATTTTTGCGTAGTAGTTATTTTTTATGGATTTTATTGATAAACACCGTCGCTTCTTAAACGGCGGTTTTTTTTAAAACCGCCGATAATATAGCGACGGAGTTTACGAAACCATCGCTAAATATAGCAACGGGTTTTTAAAACCGTTGCTAATATTAACGACGGTTTTGTATAAACCGTCGCTTAATATTAACGACGGTTTCTTAAAACCGTCGCAAAAATAGTGACGGTCTTCTTCCAAAGAACTGTCGCTATAAGCGACGGGAGTTGAAAAACCGTCGCTTCTAGAATGCGACGCAGCCTCCGGTGATGGATCGCGAAACCGTCGTTAAAACCGTCGCCTTACCCTTTTCATTATCTAAATAATAATTCCAAACTATAACAAAAGAATCATTAATATTTTCAATATCAATCTTCATAGTTTAATCTAAAAATTAATGAAACTCTAATCAAATAATTGCATGCACAATGATATTAGTATTATTAAACATTAAGAGACCTGAAGTAATTAAATTTAATGTCATTATCTAATTTTTATGTAACAAAAATCAGCTCAAACAAATGATAAAATATTTTATTTTGTTTAATAAAAAATATCGCCAAAGACTATTTTTATAAAATTTGTGGTTCGTCTATAATTATCATATGCTAATAAATATTTCTTTATGTTTATAAACAAAATTAATCTTTTAAAATATGATATCATCTCTAACAATTTCATAAATTTGAAATAATAAAATACTATCATATTTAAGTAATTATTCTAGTTAATTATAAGAAAATCATATAAAAATTATTTATAAATTTTTTAATATAATATCAATTTTTTCTTATTTCTGTGATATCATAATTTTGTGTGTTGTGTGTGTATTTATATACTCAATCAGGAGTAGTCTCTTGTGAGACGGCCTCACGAATCTTTATCTGTGAGACGGGTCAACCCTACCGATATTAACAATAAAAAATAATACTTTTAGCATAAAAGTAATATTTTTCATGGAAGATCCAAATAAGAGATCCATCTCACAAAATACGATTCGTGATATCATCTCACCTAAGTTTTTGCATTCAATCCGGAAGCTAATTTGCATGATTGAATTTTAGTTAACTTAGAATAATTTTTTTTGCCACAATATAAAATACTTTTCATAGAATCAAGATTCTCTGCATTGGTGTCTCCTTTAAACCCTAAGCCTTCACCGCTTTCCACAGGCGAGTCTTCTGTGCTTAATAATTATTTTGAATTTGGTGTAAATACGAAAGAAATCCGTTGTTTTTTTATGTACCGATAATCTTCGCTGTTTCACGGTTAAATTATTTCAACTCAAGATTTTTGTTAGCCCTTTATGTTTTCTGTAGTGGTTTTTGCCTTTCTGAAGTGCGTAAATTGATTTTAAAGTTCTGTGAATTTTTTTTTCTAGCATAAAGATGTCGTCTTTAAGGAATGCTATTCCAAGAAAAGCTCACAAGGAGCACGCTCAGCCATAAGTGTGATTATTTTTTGGGGCCATTAATTTCTTTATTGCCCGTTTTGAAATATTTTGACGTATATTTTTGGTTCACTCAATTGATGATTTGTTGTGTGTACCAGACATTTGAGAAGGAAATTTGGGCTGCTCGAAAAACATAAAGATCATGTCATTAATGCACGAGCCTATCACCAGAAGGAGCAGACTTTACTGGTAATTTCTACTACCCTGCGTCTTGTTGGTTTTGGTAGCATTTTATGAACGAAATTTGGCGAGTTCTTATTTTATGGTAAGTTGCTTCTGCGTGTTTATAACAGAAACTTAAGGAAAAAGCAGCATTGAGGAACCCAGATGAATTTTACTTCTAGATGATTAAAACAAAAACTGTTGGCGGAGTCCATAAACCTGAGTAAGCTGGAAAATTTTATTTTTATGAGGTTATTTGTTCTCTTTTGAGGATATTTATTTGAGTGTAATTTGAATATTAGCTGTTGAATGTGGATTTTGTAAAGGAGTCAGGCTAATAAGTACACTAACGAAGAGCTGATGTTGATGAAGACCCAAGACATTGGATATATTTTGCAGAAGCTTCAAACTGAAAAAAAGGTTTTATTTTAGAGTTTCTAGTTTTTTGGGTCTCGGATTCTCGAGATAGCTGTCATGCAGGTTCTTTATTCTGAAATTTAACTTTTTGGATGCAGAAAATTGAAAGACTTAATGGTATGCTGCATTCTCTTGACAATCAGTCATCATCCAAACATGTTTATTATGCCGACAACAGGTGAGTGATAAAGCCCTTTTTCTGCTGATTTTTGATAGTTTTCATACCCATTTTTTAGGGTAGTCAATTTCATGTTATAACAGTTATGTCACCACCAAAGTTTATTCTTTTCTCATTATCAGATATGGTCGCTTCTGATAGCTCAATTAGTTTATTTCTTAAAAGTCATTTTATTCCCTTCTGCTTTAGAAAGAATGTCTAATATATAATCTAGACAATTAAGATAAAACTATCCGAAGGCCAATTTCAAAAGTTCAATGACCAAGGGGCAATGAGACAGTCTGTAACATCCCAGATTCGACGACTGTCCTCACTATATTAAGACGGGTCTTTCCAGCGTGCTTATGTCCTCACTCACATGCACCCTGGGAAACTTCCCACGAGGTCACCCATCCCAAAATTTCTCCAAGACAAAAACGGTTAACTTTGGAGTTCTTATCTGAGGAGCTACCGAAAAGAAGATGCACTTTCGTGATATGAGTAGTACCAATCAAATCTTTTTAGCCCTCTTCAACTGTACAGTCCGTTACATTGAACAGTCTTGGAATCCCTCTCATTCTCGTGTGGGTCGGTTCATTCATGTTCCCTCCACCTAGAAGCCTGCCAGGAGCTGCTCATTGTCCGTGCAACTGATGGCACCGGCGATCACCCCCGCCCTCTTCGGCCAATTAAAATAAACATGTAAATAATTTTTAACTTTAAAATAACAGCAGAAGCGAATAATGTTTCAACCAACGATTTAAAAAAGCCAATGTAAACATCGATTTAAAATAATCCAACATATTAAAACTGAGTTTGAATAATAAAAGGTGCATAAACTAAATCATGAGGTCCTCGGGTTTACTACTGTTGTCCCAAGATCGCTCACTAGTCTCCGCCCGCGGTCTCGACCTCGTCAATACCTACAACAATCAAGTCTAGTGAGTCTAAAGACTCAACATGTATATATCGTGAATAACAAGTAAATATATCGTAAAACCGCATGTAATCGTAATAATAAAGTATCGTAAGGCGTACGGTGAAAATTGTATCATGAATAATTATAACTACGTGCATATCTGAAAATCATACGTAAAAGTTTTGCTCAATAGAGCTCTGTCATGTCATATCATAATTTTCTGGTAGAGATAATGTTTCTAAGCAAGTGGCCATAACATAGCGTAAGCGCCTGATCAGACTAAACCACAGTATACTAGGCGGTAGAGATCAATCACAGCCCTTGGACTGGATGTCCGTACCAATACATAATCATAACCGGTCGTAAGTCATCGGGCGGAGAGGTCCTCGGTTGCGCCTACTGACTTCCAAACCCATAAGCATAAGATGGCCACAAGACATATAACATATATCTCAAAAATAAACATTTTATATTTTTATGCACGTAATATAATTATAACCTTATTTTTACCGGATGAGTTGGATCGTTCCCAGGCTTGCTGCGACTTAATTCTAATATGTGACACATGCAATAAATATTAACTTGACAAAAACATAACAATAGAACCAAAAACGAGACGATTAGAGCCAATAATTTTATTTTTAACCATGGCTTCGTACCAACCCGAACCAACATTAAAACGATGTTTAACCATGATTAAAATACCCCAAACATACTGAAAATATGCATAATAACTGTAAAACACGAAAATAGGTGAAAGGAATCCAAAAACAAAAAACGCTCTTTCGAGAGTCATTTTGGCACCTTTCACCGTAAATTCTCGTACGACCTCTAAACTTGACCAAATCATGAATGGCCAAAAACATGACTTTCTTAACTCATTGAGGTACTGTCCAGTCCAATGCCATGGGCTAAAATCCAAACAAGAACTCAGAAAAACCTCCTGAACCGAAATGAAAGTTGCTGTCAAAAACAGAAGTTACAGCAGCAACTATGGTGTTTGTTTTGCTCAATTTATGAAACTAATGACCCTTTTGGCTTGCACCAGCAACCAGAGACTCTTACCAACATCCTAAGGCATGGCTTGGACCGTGGCTAAGGGCTAAAAGCCAACCACAAACCAAGCAACCCCCTAAGACAATTACAATACTCAACTGAGAATGCACTTTCTGTGTAGTGTGATGTATTGACATGGTTTACTGTCTTGGGTCGTTCCAATGGCCATTTGATTGACCATGGCTCAATCTAGACATGATAGAGTGTTGTGTGAACCATGGCTATGGGCTAGGAGCCAACCATCATTCATACAAACACTGAAAAACCGAAGGGTGCACTCACAGGAATGAAAAAAAACGAAATGCACTTGTGTTGTTTTTGATGGAATTCTGATGGATCTGTGAACCATTCCTTGGAAGGATGATTTGGTCACGTCCTAGACATGTTAAGGTAGGGTTCTAACCATGGCTAAAACCTCTAGGGCAGCCAGGATTCTAACACCACTCTAAACACCACATGACAGAATATTGAACCACATTTTGTAGCTTATATAATTTAATTGCTGTCATGCCCTTGTTCGACTTGTATGGACTCAAACCAATGAACCAAAACCACCCTAACACAATCTAAATGATGTCTATATGCAGCTTTGTAAGCCTGGACTCGAGCAATCCCCCTGTCAACAACATAAAACACTGAAGCGTGAAGCACACATCATAAACCGAAAAGCTGTACAGATTTTTGGAGAGTGTTGCTGTCAAAATTGGGTTTGTCCCTTGATTTATGAACATATACAGATTTAAAATAGCTAGTATAACTTGATTTTAGAGCAAAGGAATAATATATACATGCCTGGAATTTGTTTTGAAGAAAAACAAATCAAAACGACAATACGACGCGACGGGATCGGAGTTGGCTTCCTTCTTGTTCAGCTGCTGTTATTCTCGATTATTTTGCTGATGTTTTCTTCTGTAATTTCGAAGGTGGGGTTGTGGGTTTGTTAGGCAATGAAGAAGGGTGTTATAGGAGGTGTTACGGGGGTAATAATATGCATTTAGTTAGGAGTTACAAGTGCAAGAGTTGAATGGATTTTTGAATTGTGTCTTCTCCCTTAGTTGCCGATTCCTTTCCTCATTTTGTTGCATGATTTCGTTCAGATACTAGCATGATGGGTTAAGGGAGACTCTAGGTATATTATTGTGTTTGAATTCACTAATAACTAATGAATTAAAGGTGAGAAATTGTATTCACCTTAAAGGCTAATGAGATGATTTGAATGAGGTTTACTACAATTTTTGAATTGTCTTAACAAAAATATTATTACTACCTCTTGCATGGTGTGCTAGTGTTTTAATTCTTGCATTTTAAATTCTTAAGGATTAATACATTCATTATATATATTTTTTATGAATGACAATTTAATTTAGAATAGAACATTGCATGGTAAGCTTAGCTTAGAATTTAAGTATTTAAATGTTATGTTTAATTTTTGAATATATTATACTTAGATTAATTTATCCCCACTTGTTTACATATTTTAAATTAAGCTTTAATTAAATATTGAATCTAAAAGAATTTATTTACCAACTTAGCTCTAATTAATTAAATAAATTCTAAAACATTTTATTTCTTTAAATTAAATTATTCCTTGCCTTAAATTAAATTTAGGAATATTTTCTAATTATTAATCTTATCTCAAATCTCCAAACTCCGGTCCGACCTCGCGTATTTATCTAAAAAAAATAAAACTAAATATCTACTTTTAAAATAAATAAAACACCTCACATATTCATAAAAATTCATTTTTTATTTAAATAGTAGCAATTATGCATGGTTTATACGTAATATGTTTTTCGGGTTGTAACGTTCCAGATTCGACGACTGTCCTCACTATATCAAGACGGGTCTTTCCAGCGTGCTTATTTCCTCACTCACATGCACCCTGGGAAACTTCTCAGGAGGTCACCCATCCCAAAATTGCTCCAAGCCAAGCACGCTTAACTTTGGAGTTCTTATGTGAGGAGCTACCGAAAAGAAGATGCACCTTCGTGATATGAGTAGTACCAATCAAATCTTTTAAGCCCTCTTCAACTGTACAGTCCGTTACATTGAACAGTCTCGGAATCCCTCTCATTCTCGTGTGGGTCGGTTCATTCATGTTCCCTCCACCTAGAAGCATGCCAGGAGCCGCTCATTGTCCGTGCAACTGATGACACCAACGATCACCCCCCGCCCTCTTCGGCCCCGGGCCTCACACTGTCTTCTCTAGAACTTCTGTTTGAATCACTTGAAGTCCATGTTTACACTTGTGTGTTTGCAAATGACAGATTTTTTTTTTCATCCAAGACAGTGATTTGGTGGTAATGTACTGGTCACACAAAGTATTAATGCATAAAATGGTGCAGGGTAAATATTGCTCAGTAGTATATCATTTTGAGCTTAGAAGATATTTTTGTGTTTCATGAAGTATGTTGGCTGGCTGTTGATTCTCTTTCTAGGGAGGAGGCAAGAGAAGTACGCAAAAAAGTTTCGAACAAGGGAACCCATCAGCTTTTAAAGACTTTCCTAAAGTTATTTTGAGGTACTACGAAATTGGATTGCCAGGTTGATAACCTGTTTCTACTTGCCTCCCCACAATTAAGATCCCTACCGAGTACCGAATGATATCATTACCGTCAATCCATAAGCTATATTGCAAAAACGAAGTGGACTACAAATTTTCCTTGACAATCAGAAATAATTTGCTTTAGTTTGCCTGTCCTCATAGCTCTTTCATTTGTCTATTCACCACCCATACTTTACCCCCTTTAAGTTATCAATACCTCACTTGTTGATTGAATATTGTGATATTTGGCGCCTTGTCATAATATCTTATTTTTCTTATTGAATCTAGTTTTCAATTTCTACTTCTTTGGTATTCCCTGCTATTGTTCGAGTTTTCTCTTCAAAAACTTTTTTGGATTTGTTGGTCACAAATATATACCAAATGGGAATATCAATCGCATGCTATGTGAGTCAATTATAATTCCATTTATGCGTGCATGATAAATATTTATGGCCGTGTGTCCTTTTTTTCTTGTCTGGACTTTCTACTGGCTTCTATTTCTTCCCAGAGATCAATACTATCCCGTCACTGTGAGTGTTGTATCTTTGTATAAATTTTATGGGAATTAGGGGATGATACTTTTCTCCATCATTTATCCTTGCCACTTGACGAACTTTGGTTCAAGAAATAGATTTGATGCACAAGTGCTAGAGCATTTAAACCCAACTGACGTTTCTTTTATCATGAACTACTATCTATCATATTCCCTAAACGGTCTTGCTTGTTGGCAATCGTTGCTGCATTTTCCTAAAATTTAATCCTTTTCTATGCTGTATCTTTCTACTTTGATTTTAGGTATTTAGTTTTATTCCAAGTGACTTTTCTGTTTCTTGTAGAACATAACTTTATTGAATCAAATGGTTGGTTATCTGTCCGCCGTGCACAACTCCTTTTTTTTTTATGAGTTTTGCTTTGGTTGATTTCCGAATTTCTTTTCAGTCTCTCCTTGGCTTTAGGCCTTCATATTACTTTTGTTTCTCTTCTACATCGAGGAAGTTAGACTAGAATTTGTGGTTGAGGAGTTTAGTTTAATCATGTATAGAAACACGGTCAACATGCAGGAAGACAGATTCTTCATATCGAGAGCTAGAGCCTAGAAAAAAACGGTTAAAAGATCTAGAGAAAATATACACGGATATGTCTATGCAGAAATAGTTACAGGTATCAATATTTCAGAGAGTACATTATACGCTTCATTTTTTCCTTGTTTCTGTGAGGCCCAATAACAATAAGTAAGCCCAGCCCATTTCCCATTTTATTTAAATATATCCAACCCATTTTGTGTAGCGTATATCTGATGAAACAAAATAATCCCTTCTCTTCCATTTCCAGCAACCCGTCGCTCCTTTCATCTTTCTGCTTCAGTCGCGCAGCGCCACCGGTGGTCGAAGAATAGTGTGGCAGCTTAGCAAACTTTCTTCCTTTAACCTATTAGAGTATTTCCTGCCATGAATTGGAAGTTATCGAGTTCGATCGGCCCTGTTTTCCAGCACTGTGCATGAGCTTCGATTCGGTTTTAGGTAAGCTTTTGGCTTCGAATTTAGGTTGTTCTCGGTGGATTAATTTGTAAAAGTGAAGTCTTGAGCTTTTCCCCTAATTTCCAGCTAGGTTTCCGGCGTGAACAGTGTTTCCGTCGACATTTCCGGCAAGCCATCTTCGCGAGATCACAGTTGTGCATTTTAGCTTCGTATCTTGAGGTATTAAGCTTGAATTTCAGAATTTGATCGTGTTATATAGGCTGCCCGAAATTTGATTGTTAACTGAGCCGATTTAATTTGTTTTAGTCAGTTAGAATGCAATATATTGAGGTATATAGTGAATTTATATTGTAGGTTTTACTGTTGGGCGAGTTAATCCAATAGTCCTTTAGAATTTACTGTGGTATTGTAAGTTGCAATTGAGGTACGCTCAAACCTATATCATTATGACGGTTATATTGGCGTATAAGAATATTCAGTGAATGTTGTTTGCTATTATGTGCATTGAGTGTTGATTCTATTGCATTCATGCATAAATTATGTTGGCATAACATATTGAGCCTTGACTCCTTTGACGGCTATTTATGTTGGTTCTGTTGAGATATATTGAGTCATCAGAGAGACGAGTGGGTTAGGATTAGCCACATTCCCAGATGACAGCAAGGGACGAACAACTTAGCTACTCGCATTCCCGATGCTACGTGCATGGACGAGCGACGATTTGATGCTGCATTTCTAGCACGGGTGGCCACTGTTACTGTTGATGATGCTATTCGTTTGGACTCCATTTGGTATCCGTTGTTCCATTGTTACCATTCATGCATCGCGTAGCATTGCATTTACTTGGTATTATTACATGTCTTTTATATACGTCGTGATTTTACTGGTTTGTCGTACTGGGGTCCGACCCCTGTTTTCTTTTGATGTTGTGGTTGTTTTTGATGCCATATCAGGTCATTCCAAGGGTTTTGACACGTCTGGTGGAGCGTCAGCGAGTGGTACCCAGTAGTCAGTTGGTTTGAGTCAGAGTTCCCAGATATTTATATATTATACTGGTAGGATACATTTACCAGGGAAATGCCCTGTGTAGTTGTATGGTGATGTTTTTATGTTGTTTTGGATTTTATTCGTGATATGTTGTGTCTAGTCCTGGCCAGTGCGGCAGTAGGATATTTGTTGGGTTGATTGTGAACTTGACGTTATTTTCGAGCGTATATTGTTGTTGTTGTGTTTTGAAATTTTTGGGATGTCCTACTTACGGGGAGGTCATGCCGAAATTTATGTAGGCCCAAATGAACATTTTAAACTCTTTTTCGCTGCTTACACCAATTAATCCTTGTTGTTTGGTAATTAAATATTAAGTAGAGCACGGGCCCTGACAGTTTGATATCAGAGCGTAACTGGGAAACGTTCGAATTAAAGTCTAGGACACTCGAGTTTAGACACAAATAAAATGATTGTGCATGTGTTTGATTATTTGCTCTTACTTGTTTCTATGTTTTGAATTAATTGTATCAGCATGGCTAGAGCGTATTTGTTTAAGTTTATACTTTTATACTCAACCTATTATTTTGTCTCTGCCTGTGGATTAAATACATGTGTCTTGTAGATGGCACCTGGACAGAAGAGTAGAAAAGGAAAAGAAGTTGTCCAGGACTCTGAAGCTCCTAATGTGAGAGGACTAAACGAGACTGATTGGGGAAGACGAGGTAGTCGTCCTCGTGGTGAAGCACGAAATGTTAATGTTGAGCGTGAAGTGGATCAATTGACGAGAGGAATGGGTGAAATGGAATTAGTGATATCTCGATTTCAGAACATGCGTCCTCCTCGATTCTTTGGAAATGAAGATGGCGAGAAAGCCATAGCCTGGTTAAAAAGTATGAAGCGTTTGTTTAATATGTTGGATTACACCCCTGATTTGCAGCTTAAGTTGGCCATTTGTCAATTAAAGGACCGAGCTCAGTTATGGTGGGAAACTACTGAGGAAGCTCTGAAAGAATCAGGTGAAAGAGTTACTTGGGATGTGTTTTGCGCTCAGTTTGCTCGAGAGTATTCATCGCCTTCATATTATTCCGCCAAGGAAGCTGAGTTCAATAGATTGACTCAAGGTAACATGACTGTAGTGGAGTATGCCTCTCAATTCTCATCGCTTCTTGCCTATGTTCCTCATGTTGCTAGCAGTGATCGGAACAAGCTATCACATTTTATGCAAGGATTGAATCGAACCATTTGTACTTTGGTAGTAGCTGGAGCGCCTGTTAATTATGCCGATGCCGTTGAGAAAGCCAAGAATGTTGAGGCAAGCTTACTTTTGGCAGAACCACAGTCAAATCAACCAGGTTTTCCTCAGAGTTTCGGAGGTAATGTGCCAATGCCAGTGGGTGCACCACTATACCGTCCTTTACTGACGTATCAGCCTTTGCAGCCATCTCAGTAATCCAAGCAGCAAAACTATAAGGCCAAAGGGAAACAATTCAAGAAACAGACTCGTAGTAGTTCTTCTAGTTCCGGCAGTCAGCGATGAAGTTCAGTTGGGTCACCAGTTGGAGTATTTTGTGATCGTTGTGGTGGTAAGCATTTCAGTACTCAGTGTACGGGAGTTCAAGGATCTTGTAATATTTGTGGGCAAGTTAGACATTATGCTAGAGTATGTCCGAATACAGCAAGACAAAAATTTCAGCAACCTCAGTTTGGTAAGGGTTTTAGAGGACAAGAAACTAGGCCTTTTGTTCCTACTCATTCTTTTCATCAGTCTAGCTATCCTCAGCCTAGAGGTTCTGCACATCAGCGTTTCCTAGGGCCACAGCAGGCTCAAGTTCATGCTCTAACTCAAGATCAAGATTAAGTTCAAGACGCACAGGGCGGAGTTATCACAGGTATCTGCCTTATTTTTAATCATCATGCACGCATACTGATAGACACAGGAGCATCTCATTCATTTATATCTGTTGGATTTGCTGATGAGCATGAGAGTGCTACTAATCCATTGATAGATACTGTGTCAGTCTCTACTCCTGCCGGTGTATGTTTGATGTCTCATGAGATAGTTCTGAATTGTGTGATTAGATTCGATGATAATATTATGATAACTAATCTCATCAAGCTAGATATGTCTGACTGTGACTGTATTCTGGGAGTGGATACTCTGTCTAATTATCGAGCTACTGTTGATTGTTTCCATGGAGTTGTCAGATTCAGACCGTATTATGGTAGTAAATGGAATTTTTACGGTAGTGATTCAGAATCATGTATTCCATTAGTGTCAGCAATGGAAATGTTTAGAATCTTGTCGACAGGAAATGAAGGATTCATGATCTATACAGTTGATGCGACTCAGGGAAAAAGATTTGAAGTTTCTGATATTCCTGTTGTCAAGGAATTCCCTGATGTATTTTTCGATGAATTTCCTGGATTTCCAGCCCAGAGGGAAATTGGTTTTAGCATTGAGTTGGTGTCCGGGACAAATCCTATTTCGAGAGCACCATATCGTTTGGCTCCAACGGAATTGAAAGAACTCAAAGAGCAATTACAGGACTTCTAGTAAAAGGCTACATTAGACCAAGAATGTCACCTTGGGGAGCTCCGGTATTGTTTGTAAAGAAGAAAGACGGAACGATGAGAATGTGCATTGATTACAGGAAGTTGAACAAAGCTACAGTGAAGAATAAGTATCCTCTGCCGCGTATCGATGACTTGTTTGATCAGTTGCAGGGTACATCAGTGTATTCAAAGATCGATCTTCGTTCTAGCTACCACCAGCTTAGAGTTCGAGAGAAAGATGTTCCGATGACAGCATTTCGAACGCGTTATGGACATTATGAATTTTTGGTCATGCCTTTTGGATTGACTAATGCTCTTGCGGTTTTTATGGATATGATAAATCGTGTTTTTCGAGAATTTATAGACATATTTGTTATTGTATTCATAGATGACATTCTGATTTATTCGAAAATAAGGAAGGAGCATCTAGAACATTTAAGGTTAGTCTTCCAGACACTCAGAGCAGCGCAATTGTATACAAAATTTTCTAAATGTGAATTCTGGCTGGACAGAGTCGTATTTCTGGGTCATGTTATATCAGCTCAAGGAGTATCAGTGGATCCTAGTAAAGTGGAAGCTGTTATCAATTGGACAACACTGACGAATATTTCTCATATTCCCAGCTTTTTGGGATTGACAGGGTATTATAGGCATTTTATTGAAGGATTTTCTGTTATAGCATGGCCTATGACCCAATTAACACAAAAAGATCGACGTTTTGTGTGGACTTATGAATGTGAGTCGAGTTTTCAGACTTTGAAGGAAAAGTTGACATCAGCTCCAGTGCTAGCTTTGCCATCCGGATCAGGTGGATATGTTGTTTGTTCAGATGCATCTTTGAATGGACTTGGTTGTGTTTTAATGCAAAATGTGCGAGTGATTGCATATGCTTCTCGTCAATTGAAACCGCGTGAGACCCGCTATCCAGTTCATGATTTAGAGTTGGCTACCATTGTGTTTGCATTGAAGTTATAGCGTCATTATCTGTATGGTGAGCAGTTTGTGATTTATTCGGATCACAAGAGTCTTAAATATCTTTTCTCACGGCCTGAATTGAACATGAGACATCGTCGATGGATGGAATTGCTTAAAGACTTTGATTGTGAGATTTAGTATCAACCAGGTCGAATGAATCTTGTTGCAGATGCTCTCAGCAGGAAAGTTCAGAATGCTATGCTGACGTCTTTCACTATCTCTAAAGTTCACGAGCAATTGGGAACTTCAGGATGGACTTATCAGATCAGTGGAGACTACTTTATAGTGTCATCTATTCAAGTTGAGCCACAGATTTTTATCAGTATCAAAGCAGCACAGATGACCGATCCGCACATTCAAAGATTAAAATAATTGTCTCGAACAGGTCAGACAGAAAAGTTTAGTGTTGCCTCAGATGGTAGTCTACGCTTTAATGGTAGACTTGTGGTTCCTAATTTGATAGATTTGAAAGAAGCTATACTTCGAGAAGCACATTGTAGTCGGCACAGTATTCATCCAAGAATTCGAAAGATGTATCATACCTTGAGAGCTTTTTATTGGTGGGAAGGTATGGAGAAAGATATTTCTCATTTTGTGGCTAAATGTTTAACGTGTCAACAAGTTAAAGCCGAAAGAATGAGACCTGTTGGAATGTTGCATAGTCTTGAAGTGCCGCAATGGAACTGGGAGCACATTTCTATCGATTTCGTGACACATCTACCTCGTTCTAATCGTGTTTTTGATGCGATTTGGGTGATTGTTGATAGATTGTCTAAATCAGCTCATTTTATTCTGTATGATCGTACCTGTACTTATATGAAAATGGCGAAACTGTACATTGATCATATAGTGAGATTGCATGGTGTGCCAGTAACCATAGTATCTGATCATGATCCAAGCTTTGCTTCGAAGTTTTGGGGAAGTTTGCAATCAGCTTTGGGTTCAAAGTTGGCTATGAGCACCGCCTATCACCCGCAGACAGATGGTCAGTCAAAAAGAACCATCCAGACTCTAGAGGATATGTTACGAGCAGTAGTGATGGATTTCAAAGGTGGTTGGAAAAAATCATTATCTTTGGTTGAATTCTCTTACAATAACAGTTTTCAGGCAACAATCGGTATGGAACATTTGAAGCTTTGTATGGAAGGAAGTGCAAATCGCCGATATGTTGGGAAGAGGTAGGAGAAAGACAGATGTCAAAACCAGAAGTTATTCAAGAAATGAAAGATAAAGTTGAATTGATCAGGAAAAGGATGAAAGCAGCCCAGGATCGTCAAGCCAGTTATGCTAATAAAAGGCGTAGACCTTTAGAGTTCCAAGTGGGGGATTATGTTTTCTTGAAAGTATCACCATTCCGAGGTACTATGAGATTTGGACATAAAGGGAAGTTGGCTCCACGTTATATTGGTCCGTATGGGATTGTTGAGAGGATTGGAACATTGGCTTATCGTTTGGATTTGCAGCAGAGTTTATCTTTGATACATAATGTGTTTCATGTATCTATGTTACGGAAGTTTGAGCCAGATCCGTCTCATATCTTGAATGTCGAGGATGTGGAGTTAGACAGTTCCCTTAGCTATGTTGAACATCCAGTGCAAATTTTGGACCGCAAGGAAAGACAGCTCAGGAGCAAGTTGATTCCACTAGTTTTGGTACAATGGAGCAGGCATTGAAGAGAAGAATCTACATGGGAATTAGAGGCAAAGATGCGACAAGAATGGCCTCATTTTTTTGAGAATGTAATGAATTACGTGATGTATTCTGAATTTCCTATGTATTATCAGTCGTAATGTTGTGGATATCAGTGTTGTGTTTGTTAGATTTCGAGGACGAAATCTTTTATTAGTGGGGGAGAATGTGAGGCCCAATAACAATAAGTAAGCCCAGCCCATTTCCCATTTTATTTAAACATATCCAACCCATTTTGTGTAGCGTATATCTGATGAAACAAAATAATCCTTTCTCTTCCATTTCCAGCAACCTGTCGCTCCTTTCATCTTTCTGCTTCAGTCGCGCAGCGCCACCGGTGGTCGGAGAATAGTGCAGCAGCTTAGCAAACTTTCTTCCTTCAACCTATTAGAGTATTTCCTGCCATGAATTTTAAGTTATCGAGTTCGATCGGCCCTGTTTTCCAGCACTGTGCATGAGCTTCGATTCGGTTTTAGGTAAGCTTTTGGCTTCGAATTTCGGTGGATTAATTTGTAAAAGTGAAGTCTTGAGCTTTTCCCCTAATTTCCAGCTAGGTTTCCGGCGTGAACAGTGTTTTCGGCGACATTTCCGGCAAGCCATCTTCGCGAGATCATAGTTGTGCGTTTTAGCTTCGTTTCTTGAGGTATTAAGCCTGAATTTCAGAATTTGATCGGGTTATATAGGCTGCCCGAAATTCGATTGTTAACCGAGCTGATTTAATTTGTTTTAGTCAGTTAGAATGCAATATATTGAGGTATATAGCGAATTTATATTGTAGGTTTTACTGTTGGGCGAGTTCATCCAATAGTCCTTAAGAATTTACCGTGGTATTGTAAGTTGCAATTGAGGTATGCTCAAACCTATATCATTATGACGGTTATATTGGCGTGTAAGAATATTCAGTGAATGTTGTTTGCTATTATGTGCATTGAATGTTGATTCTGTTACATTCATGCATAAATTATGTTGGCATAACATATTGAGCCTTGACTCCTTTGACGGCTATTTATGTTGGTTCTGTTGAGATATATTGAGTAATCAGAGGGACGAGTGGGTTAGGATTAGCCACATTAACAGATGACAGCTAGGGACGAGCGAATTAGCTACTCGCATTCCCGATGCTACGTGCATGGACGAGCGGCGATTTGATGCTGCATTCCTGGCACGGGTGGCCACTGTTACTGTTGATGATGCTATTCGTTTGGACTCCATTCGGTATCCGTTGTTCCGTTGTTACCATTCATGCATCGCATAGCATTGCATTTACTTGGTATTATTACATGTCTTTTATATACGTCGTGATTTTACTGTTTTGTCGTACTGGGATCCTACCCCTGTTTTCTTTTGATGTTGTGGTTGTTTTTGATGTCATATCAGGTCATTCCAGGGGTTTTGACGCGTCTGGTGGAGCGTCAGCGAGTGGTACCCAGTAGTCAGTTGGTTTGAGTCAGAGTTCCCAGATATTTATATATTATACTGGTTGGATACATTTTCCAGGGAAATGCCCTGTGTAGTTGTATGGAGATGTTTTTATGTTGTTTTGGATTTTATTCGTTGTATGTTGTGTCTAGTCCTGGCCAGTGCGACTGTAGGATATTTGTTGGGTTGATTGTGAACCTGACGTTATTTTCGAGCGTATATTGTTGTTGTTGTGTTTTGAAATTTTTGGGATGTCCTACTTACGGGGAGATCATGCCGAAATTTATGTAGGCCCAAATGAACGTTTTAAACTCTTTTTCGCTGCTTACACCAATTAGTCCTTGTTGTTTGGTAATTAAATATTAAGTAGAGCACGGGCCCTGACAGTTTGATATCAGAGCGTAACTGGGAAACGTTTGAATTAGAGTCTAGGACACTCGAGTTTAGACACAAATAAAATGATTGTGCATGTGTTTGATTATGTAGGCCCAACTGAACTTTTTAAAAAATAAAAAATAATAATCTTAGCATAAAAAGTAATATTTTTCATGGAAGATCCAAATAAGAGATCCATCTCATAAAATACGATTTGTGATATTGTCTCACATAAGTTTTTGCACTCAATCCGGAAGCCAATTTGCATGATTGAATTTTAGTTAATTTAGAATAAATTTTTTGCCACAATATAAAATACTTTTCATCAAATCAAGATTCTCTGCATTGGTGTCTCCTTTAAACCCTAACCCTTCACTGCTTTCCATAGGCGAGTCTTCTGTGCTTTAAAATTATTTTGAATTTGGTGTAAATACGAAAGAAATCCGTTGTTTTTTTTTCTGTACCGATAATCTTCGCTGTTTCACGGTTAAATTATGTCAACTCTAGATTTTTGTTAGCCCTTTATGTTTTCTGTAGTAGTTTGTGCCTTTCTGAAGTGCGTAAATTGATTTTAAAGTTCTGTGAATTTTTTTTGCTAGCATAAAGATGTCGTCTTTAAGGAATATTATTCCAAGAAAAGCTCACAAGGAGCGCGCTCAACCGTAAGTGTGATTATTTTTTGGGGCCATTAATTTCTTCATTGCCCGTTTTGAAATATTTTGACGTATATTTCCGGTTCACTCAATTGATGATTTGTTGTGTGTACCAGGCATTCGAGAAGGAAATTTGGGTTGCTCGAAAAACATAAAGATCATGTCATTCGTGCACGAGCCTATCACCAGAAGGAGCAGACTTTACTGGTAATTTCAACTACCCTGCGTCTTGTTGGTTTTGGTAGCATTTTGTGAACGAAATTTGACGAGTTCTTATTTTATGGAAAGTCGCTTCTGCATGTTTATAAATGAAACTTAAGGAAAAAACAGCATTGAGGAACCCAGATGAATTTTACTTCAAGATGATTAAAACAAAAACTGTTGGCGGAGTCCATAAACCTGAGTAAGCTGGAAAATTTTATTTTTATGAGGTTATTTGTTCTCTTTTGAGGATATTTATTTGAGTGTAATTTGAATATTAGCTGTTGAATGTGGATTTTGTAAAGGATCCAGGCTAATAAGTACACTAACGAAGAGCTGATGTTGATGAAGACCCAAGACATTGGATATATTTTGCAGAAGCTTCAAACTGAAAAAAAGGTTTCATTTTAGAGTTTCTGGTTTTTTGGGTCTCGGATTCTCGAGATAGCTGTCATGCAGGTTCTTTATTCTGAAATTTAAATTTTGCAGAAAATTGAAAGACTTAATGGTATGCTGCATTCTCTTGACAATCAGTCATCATCCAAACATGTTTATTATGCCGACAACAGGTGAGTGATCAAGCCCTTTTTCTGCTGATTCTTGATAGTTTTCATACCCATTTTTTAGAGTAGTCAATTTCATGTTATAACAGTTATGTCACCACCAAAGTTTATTCTTTTCTCATTATCAGATATGGTCGCTTCTGATAGCTCAATTAATTTATTTCTTCAAAGTCATTTTATTCCCTTCTGCTTTAGAAAGAACGTCTAATATGTAATCTAGGCAATTAAGATAAAAAAATCTGAAGGCCAATTTCAAAAGTTCAATGACCAAGGTGCAATGAGACTGTCTTCTCTGGAACTTCTGTTTGAATCACTTGAATTCCATGTTTACACTTGTGTGTCTGCAAATGACATATTTTTTTTTCATCCAAGACAGTGATTTGGTGGTAATGTACTGGTCACACAAAGTATTAATGCATAAAATGGTGCAGGGCAAATATTGATCAGTAGTATAGCATTTTGAGCTTAGTAGATATTTTTTGTTTCATGAAGTATGATGGCTGGCTGTTGATTCTCTTTCTAGGGAGGAGGCAAGAGAAGTACGCAAAAAAGTTTCAGAACAAGGGAACCCATCAGCTTTTAAAGACTTGCCTAAAGTTATTTTGAGGTACTGAAAGCTATTTTTTTTAGTCAATTACCTCCTACAAAATTGGATTGCCAGGTTGAAAACCTGTTTCTACTTGCCTCCCCACAATTAAGATGAGTAACAAATGATATCATCACCGTCAATCCATAAGCTATATTGCAAAAACGAAGTGGACTACAAATTTTCCTTGACAATCAGAAATAATTTGCTTTAGTCTGACTGTCCTCACAGCTCTTTCATTTGTCTCTTTAACACCCATACTTTACCCCCTTTAAGTTATCAATACCTCACTTGTTGATTGAATATGGTGATATTTGGCGCCTTGTCATAATATCTTATTTTTCTTATTGAATTTAGTTTTCAATTTCTACTTCATTGGTATTCCCTGCTATTTTTCGAGTTTTCTCTTTAAAAACTTTTTTGGATTTGTTGGTCACAAATATATACCAATTGGGAATATCAATCGCATGCTATGTGAGTTAATTATAATTCCATTTATGCGTGCATGATAAATATTTATGGCCGTGTGTCCTTTTTGTCTTGTCTGGACTTTCTACTGGGCTTCTATTTTTTCACAGAGATAAATACTATCCCGTCATTGTGGGTGCTGTATCTTTGTATAAATTTTATGGGAATTAGGGGATGATACTTTTCTCCATCATTTATCCTTGCCACTTGACGAACTTTGGTTCAAGAAATCGAATTGATGTACAAGTGCTAGAGCATTTAAACCCAACTGACGTTTCTTTTATCATGAACTACTATCTATCATATTCCCTAAAGGGTCTTGCTTTTTTGCAATCGTTGCTGCATTTTCCTAAAATTTAATCCTTTTTCTATGTTGTATCTTTCTACTTTGATTTTGGGTATTTAGTTTTATTCCTAATGACTTTTCTGTTTCTTGTAGAACATAACTTTGTCGAATCAAACGGTTGGTTATTTGTCCGCCGTGCACAAATCCTTTTCCTTTTGATAAGTTTTGCTTTGGTTGATTTCCAAATTTCTTTTCAGTCTCTCCTTAGCTTTAGTCCTTCATATTACTTTTGTTTCTCTTCAACATCGAGGAAGTTAGACTAGAATTTGTGGTTGAGGAGTTTAGTTTAATCATGTATAGAAACACGGTCAACATGCAGGAAGATAGATTCTTTATATCGAGAGCTAGAGGCTAGAAAAAAACGGTTAAAAGATCTAGAGAAAATATACACGGATATGTCTATGCAGAAAGAGTTACATGTATCAATATTTCAGAGAGTACGTTATACGCTTCATTTTTCCTTGTTTCGCTGTAGGGTAATCATTTTAATGCATCATTGGTGCAGAAAAGGGGTAAGAAACGCAAACTGCGTGAAGATGAAATGGTTAGTCCATCTTCAAGACTCGTGTATAAATGGCGACAGGAAAGGAAACGTTGAATAGAATACTTATATAACGAAGATTTCTTGAATGAGAACCTGAGGAGGGGACGTGCAACAATATCCTGTAGTCATTTGGGAATCACAATTTTCGTAACTTTGTGGAAACTGCGTGATTTTTTAATCGGAACAACCGTAAACGTTGAAACATAATTTTTCTGTGACTAATGTTGGAAAATAAAGTATACTTCAATGTTTTCATAACCGGATCACCTTCATGACCGGACCGGTGATCGAATCGAAAAACACATGTTGAATTTATGGTGTGACTGAAAATTGTTATATTATATAAAATAATAATATAATATTATAAATAATGAAAAAGATATAGTTACCGATATAGTGATATTTCACGCTTTTAAGTTCCCAAAAATACTCTGCCATTAGAGCAGTCAGATCCATCAAATTTCACTGCGAAGAACTACAATAATGTGTGTGATATTTTAATTGCCGAAATTCTTTTCCATAAAAATATAATAGAAAAAAGTGGGAAAATAGAGTGTTGTTTTGAATGTTTTATATATATATTGTTAGGAACTTAATTCCGGCGTTTGACAAAAGACTCAACTGAATTCAGCAACTAAAGTTACCAACTGATCGACTTAACTGAATCAAGCTCAACTGATAGTTCAGCATATAATATATCAGCAGATGTTCTCGCCAGTTCATTTTCGCCAACTGATCGTTATCAGCTGATTCTTCAGCTGTACACGTCATCAAGTGAAAACGACAACCGACAAATAGTACAGTCTAACTGCAACAGTAGTAGTGGAACGCCGCATTTCAGAAAAGGTGCAGTGTACGATCTGTCAGAGAATATCGACGTGGCAAACAACGGCTGTTATTCAAATAAATGTTACCGTTGACAGAAGCCTATAAATAGTCGAAGAGAACAGCTGAAAAAACGACCGATTCTGAACAACTCATTTTACTTGCTGTTACTCTGCGAAAATATTCTCTCAACTTCGTAAAATCAAAGCTCAAGCTTATCAGTTTTATCAGTAGCATTCAGGCTACGTTTTTGAGCTAGAAAAAGCACTTTGTAATCTTCGATAAATTGTACAAGTTGTGCTAAGATCAGTTGTGATCTGTAAAAGAGTTGTTAACTAAGAGTTTCAGTCTTGGCAATAGATAAGTCCAAACTGAAGTGGGTCAGTACACTTTATTGTATTTGATCAAAGTCTTTTAGTGAATATCCTATCTTTGTGATAGAAGGGGTGACGTAGGAGTTATTCAAATCTCCGAACATCCAGAAACATTTCCTGTGTCATTTACTTTCAGTTATTCGTTCTATCTTTCAGTCAGTTAATTTTCCGCAACTGTTTTATTCAGTTTAACTGATTGTTATCGACCAACAAGATACTTGAGTCAGTTTACAACAAAACTGAACTCAACTTTTAGAAGAAGTTATAAATTTAGCAAGTGTTTATTCAACCCCCCCTTCTAAACACTTTCACCTTGAGTTAACCGATCCTATCAAGTGGTATCAGAGCAAAGGTTATCTTGTCATAGAACATATTCTCAACTGATTCATCATGTCTTCTTTCAACAAAATTCCTATGTTTTCCAGGGAAGACTTTGACGACTGGAAAATCAGAATGCAGGCTCACTTAGCTGCACAAGATGATGATATGTGGTACGTCATAACTGACGGGCCAATGAAAATTCTGAAAGCAAACACAGCAGTTGCCATCACTGAAGGGGCACCTCAAAGAATCGAAAAACCCAGAGATGAGTGGACTGCTGAAGATAAAAGGAAAGCAAACCTTGACAATGTAGCCAAGGACATACTGTATAAAACACTGGACAAGATAACGTTCAGTAAGATCAAGATGTGCAAGACAGGAAAAGAGATATGGGAAAAGCTAATTCAGTTATGTGAGGGAAATGAGCAAACAAAGGAAAACAAACTTTCTGTTGCTGTACAGAAGTTTGACAACATCAAAATGAAAGCTGGAGAATCAATGCTTGAATATGATGAAAGAACCAGTGGAATCATAAATGAACTGAATGCACTTGGAAAGGTGTATACAAATAAAGAAGTGGCTCTCAAGATTATCAGAGGACTTCCCAGGGAATGGGATGTCAAGACAATGGCTATGAGGGAATCAAAAGACTTGAACAAAGTTGAAATTCATGATTTGTTTGCTGATCTGAAAGCTTATGAGTTTGAGTTACAAACTCGAGGAGAAGCAGAACCATCAACACCTTCAGCAACTACTGCTTTAACTGCTATAAGAACAGAACCAACTGGTTCAGTGGAGAAAGCTGCAGATCAATTGAGCAATGATGCTATGTCATTGTTTATCAGAAAGTTTGGTAGATTCATGAGGAAGAATCAGGGAAATTTTCAGAAGAGCTACCAAAGAAACAACTCCAGAGAAGAGTCAAACGCTTGCTATAACTGTGGAAAGCCAGGACATTTCATTGCTGACTGTCCAAAACCAAAGAAGGACAGTCAAGTCTCAACTGAACGGAAAAAGAAATCATACGAGCACAAAAGGAGACCTAAGGATGAAAGGAAAAACTATAAAAAGAAGCATGAAGTGCTAGTAGCTGAAGAAAGCAAAGCCAAATGGGCAGAGACTGACAGTGATGAGTCAGAAGCAGAAACTTCATACAGTTCTAGTGACGAAGAGGAAGAAGTCAAGTGTCTGATGGCTGATGAGACGGAAGATCAATCAGACAATCAGCAGGTATTCGACTTCAGCTCAACTAATTTCTCAAGAGATGAACTTATTTCTACTCTTCATGACATGGTAAGTGAGTATCAAAAGCTTGCTTTATCGTTTGAAAAAGCCAAGGCAAAGCAAGATGATCCCTTGGACAACAATACTAAAACTGATCAGTCAGTTGAGATGTTGAGTCTAAAAAGGGAAATTGCTGAGCTCAATGCTGAAAAGAGCAGGAATCAATTGTTGATTCAAAAATTGATGATTGAAAATGCAAAGCACAACGAGCTCATTCAGGCTTGGAATAAATCTTCTGCAACTTTAACTGATATTCAAAATTCGCAAAAATCAGTTGCTGACAAAACTGGACTAGGGTTCAGTAGTCAAAGTGAGATTACTTCCAATGATACTCAGCCACAACTGAATATGAGCAAAGGAAAATTCATTCGCTTTGTCAAATCAGTCGTGGAACAAGAACAGCTTGAACCAAGTAAACTGATTGAACCGGCCATTGAGAACAAGAACGAGGCAAACAGATATGGTATTGGATATAGTCCAAATGTTTCAACTGACTCTCGTAGTCAAAGATCGAAAAGAATTTCAAAACAATTTTCAAATGAATACTCCAACTACTATAACTGTAAGCCTGTTCAGAAGCGATATTGGCTGAACAATCAGTTGGGAAAGGCAAAATCACATATTGTTTCACCTATGCATCACACACAAAGCACACACAAAACGAGAAGGACCACATGGAATACAGCAACTGGACGGCCAGTCAGACTGATTCAAGTTTGGATCCCTAAAGGACTAATCAACTTCGGACCCAAATAAACAAAGGGTACCACAATCTTATTTTGTATTTGACTGCAGGTAACAGGCACAAGTACTGGATCTATATGGTATCTGGACAGTGGATGCTCACGCCACATGACAGGAGATTCAAGGATATTATCTCAACTAGTCAAATACACTGGTCCAAAGATTAGTTTTGGAGACAACTCGAAAGGTAAAACTGTGGGTAAGGGTAAGCTTATCCATGGTAACTTCACCATTAATGATGTCTTATTAGTTGAGAATCTCAAGTATAATCTGATAAGCATCAGTCAGTTATGCGATAATGGATTTTCAGTTCAATTTGACAAACTTAGTTGCTCAGTCAAAAACTCAACTGATGAGATCATTCTAACTGGCAAAAGATGTGGAAACACATACAAAGTCAGCTGGAATGATCAACCTTATGCACCAGTGTGTCTTATTGCTTCAAATTTTTCCAAAAACTGGTTATGGCATAAGAGATTAAACCACTTGAATTTCAAATCTATTGCATATTTGAGTAAACATGATCTTGTTACTGGGCTGCCCAAAATGGATTTTACAAAAGACAAAATTTGCTCAGCATGTCAGTTTGGCAAACAAATAAAATCTTCTTTTAAGAACAAGGGTCGTAAATCTTCTTCCCGATGCTTAGAACTGTTACATATGGATCTCTTTGGTCCAATACCGGTGATGAGCTTAGGGGGAATGAAATACACCTTGGTGGTTGTAGATGATTTTTCAAGATTCACATGGGTCATTTTTCTCAAGACCAAAGACCAAACTGCTGCTCAACTGATCAAGCTTTTCAAAAGATTATCAAATGAAAAATCAGTTGGAATTGACAGAATCAGATCCGATCGAGGAACTGAATTTATCAATAAAATTCTTTCAAACTATTTAGAGAATACTGGAATCAAACATGAGCTCTCAGAAGCAAGAACTCCTCAGCAAAATGGTGTAGCTGAAAGGAGAAATCGAACACTAAAGGAAGCTGCTAGAACAATGCTTGCTGATTCTAGTATCTCTCAAAGGTTTTGGGCAGAAGCAGTGAACACTGCGTGTTACACTCAAAACAGATCTATGATTAATAAGAATCATTTGAAAACACCGTATGAGATCTGGCATGGGAGAAAAAGTGTGGTTTCTTACTTTAAAATATTCGGCTGCAGATGTTTTATACTCGAAAATGGTAAAACTCATTTAAAAGCTTTTGATGCTAAATCTGCAGAAGGAATATTTCTTGGTTATTCATCAGTAAGTAAAGCTTACAGAGTCTTCAACAAAAACACTTTAAATGTTGAAGAATCTATTCATGTTGTCTTTGATGAAACTGTACTAACTGATAAGCCAACTGATACAGTTGAGCTAGCTGACAGATTTACAGATATCAGTTTGGAGGATGATGATGAAGAAGATATTCATATTAATCAAAGTAATCTCCAAACACCTGAACCTGAAATATTAGATCAGGCTGATGAATTGGAAGCTAATCAGTTAGTAGAACAAACAAATGAGACTCAGTTGCCAACTGAAACAGCTCCAACTGAAACTGAAACCAATCAGTTACCTACTGAAGCAGTTACCAATTTGGAATCAACAAATGTTGAACTCAGATGGAAGAAATCACATCCCCAAGAATTGGTGATAGGTAATCCATCTGATCCGGTAAGAACGAGAAATCAAATGCTTAACTTATTCATTCATTCCGCTTTTGTATCTCAACTGGAACCAAAGAAAACTGACGAAGCTCTTGCTGATCCTAACTGGATGAATGCTATGCAAGAAGAGTTAAATCAGTTTATCCATAATAATGTCTGGAACTTAGTTCCAAGACCGATTTCCAAAACTGTTATAGGTACAAAATGGGTTTACAGGAACAAACTGAACGAGGATGGTTCAGTTGTGCGCAACAAAGCAAGGCTAGTTGCACAAGGATACAGGCAGGAAGAAGGGATTGATTATGATGAGACATATGCACCAGTTGCAAGATTGGAAGCAATAAGAATATTCCTGGCCTATGCATCATTCAAAAATTTCAAAGTGTACCAGATGGATGTTAAAAGCGCATTTCTGAATGGACAGTTGCAGGAAGAAGTCTTTGTTGAACAACCTCCAGGTTTTGTTAATCATCACCTTCCTGATCATGTCTATCACTTGAACAAAGCCTTATATGGACTTAAACAAGCTCCAAGAGCTTGGTACGAAACCCTTTCAAAATTTCTAACTGATCATGATTTTTCTGTTGGATCAGTTGATAAGACGTTGTTCAAATTTTCTAAGAATGATCATATCTTACTTGTTCAAATTTATGTTGATGATATCATATTTGGGTCAACTAACCCCAAATTATGTGAGAAATTTGCTAAGTTGATGCAGGAAAAATTCGAAATGAGCATGATGGGTGAACTGACTTTCTTTCTTGGATTACAAGTGAAGCAATTGGATTCAGGCACCTTCATCAGTCAAACAAAATATACAAAGGAATTGCTAAAGAAATTTGGCATGGAATCATGTTCAGCTGCAAGCACTCCCATGAGCTCATCAGTTAAACTAGACACTGATCAAGGGGGAATATCAGTTGAAACGACGCTTTACAGAGGTTTAATAGGTTCATTATTGTATCTGACTGCTAGTCGTCCTGATATTGTGTTTGCTGTCTGTATGTGTGCTAGATTTCAGGCAAATCCTAAGCAATCACATTTTGCTGCTGCCAAACGTATTTTGAAATATCTTAAAGGCACACAAAATGTTGGGTTATGGTATTCTAAAGACTCATCTTTCAATTTAGTTGGTTATTCAGATGCAGACTATGCAGGATGTAAACTTGATCGAAAAAGTACAAGTGGATCATGTCAGTTTCTAGGAGACCGACTGATTTCTTGGTTCAGCAAAAAGCAAACATCCATAGCAACTTCCACAACTGAAGCAGAATATCTTGCTGCTGGAAGCTGTTGTGCCCAACTGCTCTGGATTCAGCAACAACTGAGAGATTATGGAGTTGATGCTAAAGAATCACCTATATTTTGTGACAACACAAGCACAATTGCTATAACCTACAATCCAGTTCTTCACTCTCGAACTAAACACATAGATGTCAGACATCACTTCATCAGAGATCATGCTCTCAAGAAGGAAATCAGACTGGAATACGTATCAACTGAACAACAAGCAGCTGATATCTTCACCAAACCACTACCCGAGACTAAGTTTTCTTACTTTAGAAATATACTTGGTTTAATAGAGTTATCTTAAATCAGTTTATTGGAAGTACATCAGTTGTTCATTTTTTTTTTCGATTATTAGTTTTATTTCATTCTGTTTCAGTTTCTCGTTATCAACTGCTGAGAATGTTAAAACTAATCCTTGCAAACATATATCAAAATAAAAATAAGAGTTTTTCATTCATCACTGATAAAATTCTTTCTGATTACATTTTTCAGTTCCTGCTCTACAGACTCTTTCCAGTTTGTTAACCATGCTCTCAGGTCTTCATCTTGAATGGCAACAAAGCTGGGTAATGCAGCCACATCCTCCAGCAGATTCTTCTCTTTACGGAGCGCTAACTCGTAAAGATTGTCAGACCTGAAGATGTCTCCCATGTTGAACTCATGCAGTCGGGCTCGATACTTCTCGAGCTTCCTCTGCTGGCTGGGAGTGGTAGCCATTTCATTCTCCCAGAGGAAATGGAGCCCCTGGAGATCTTCTTGATACTTGAGGATATACTGGAAAGCCTCATCCTCCACCTGCTTCTTCATGCACTCCATCGCTTTCTTCATAATCTCCTCTGCCTTCTTCAAAGTCTTGATAGTACCAGCTCCTGCCATTTTTCTTTTCTTTTCTTACTATATCTGTTCCTTAAAGATATTTGTTACTGACCGAGTGAATCTCATTTATAGAACAGGATGAGGAACACCAAAGGACTCTACTTTTTAGACGTCGATTTATCTTCTAAATTTCAGGATTTATTTAATCTTGTCTTAAGCGTTTTTAGTTCTTATTAATGCTCGCATTAAGGGGGAACATTAACAGGAACTCTTGAACTTCCAGCTCTTGCCATGTGTGTTTATTGCTTAATGATATGTGTTTAACTCTAACTGATTCAATTGAATTTATAGCACAGGATGACGCAAGATGAACTGATGACGTCAGCCGACGATTATTCTCCTAAGCAATAAGATTTTCTTCTATTTTAATGCTTAAATCTTCAGCTTCTGCATATTTTAAAGAGGAATAATCTGATTTAAAATGATGACTGAGAAGTCAGTTGTTAGTAAAATCTCGACTGAACTCACTCAGTTTTTATTAACTGACAGCTCAGTTGAGAATTTTTCTAATCTTCTCACATACGTCATTCATTTAATCACACTTTATTCAGATGTATCGACGTGACTGATTTACTAGCATTAAATGCTCTCTGACAACCAATCAGAAGTTGCAACGTGCCACGTTCCAAATCATTTAATTATCCACTTGCTTAGTACACACGTGTCCAGAACTTGAAATGGTCACGTACATATGTACTATTACCCGCCTATTTTCAGTCTTATTTCTCGACTACTTCAAACACTCCTTAGAGCAAGAACTACCTCATTTCTCGAATTTTCTTTCAGGCAATTTATCAGTTATCAATGGCAACTCAAATTCCCGCTTTCATGCTCAATGCTATGGCCATCAACTTTGGATCTTTATTATCCTTCGGCGATGCTGATGTCCAGAAAGTTTTCCAGAAACTTGAAATTGCTGGTCTACAAACATTTTTGGGCCAATCCTCTCAGGAAATCTATCCCAAAGAACTTCAGGATTTCTACTCTTCTGGCGTGATTGACTCTGAGGGAAATATCAAGTCTACTATCAATCATCAGTCACTGATCATTTCTGAAGACTCTCTTGGTGATTTATTTCAGTTACCTTCTGAAGGTATTGCTCAACTCTCAGATGTCAAAGCCTCTGACATTGAAGAGATGCAAGTCTCTCTTTCTCTTGATGGACGAAAGATTAAGGTCTCAGATCCTAAGAAAGAACTGAAATATGAAGTTCAACTATTGGCTGATGTTGTTGCTAAAGGTATTTTGGCAAAGGCAGGATCATTCGCAGCCTTAACTTTAGAGAAATTTCAGGCCATTACCGTCATTATGGCTGGTCACAAATTCAACTGGAAGCATCTCATTTTTAATGTCCTGAAGAATATGTTTATGTCTTCTAAACAATCCAAGGGTTTCGCGGTTCAAATCAGTTATTTACTGAAAGCTAAAGGCTTAGTGGCTGAGGACTCTGAGAGAACCTCGAAATTCAAGGTGTTCAATGCAAAGAACACAATGCCAATCAAATCCAAAATGGACTTGACCACTACTCAGTTTGTGAAAATCAAACAGGAAATTGGGACTCAGTTAGCCGCTACCAAATCAGTCAGGAAAATCAAAGCGTTGGCTCAACGGGAGGTTACCAAAAGAAAATTGGTTTTGAGCTCATCAGAATCAGAAAGGACTCCACCTCCTCACATTGTGAAGAAGCCAAGAACTCAAAGGATTAAAACAACTTCTGAGGTAAACACTCCAACTGACAAAATGATTTCCTCCACTGTTCAGCAACCTATAGAGGCAGTTCCTCTGCAAATTATTCCACAAGATGATTCAGCAAGTATCATAAAGAAATCGGTTAGGACGCAAGCTCCTGTTACTCAAATATCTCGACCAATTGGTGTGGCACCTGCCAGACCTAAAGGGATAAAGCTTGTCGAGCCGATCGAATCAACTCGAACAGGACTGGAAATCCCTCATCTCTTAAGTGGTGATAAAGGGAAAGGAAAATTAATTGTGGAACCCAGACCAACAAATCCGATTCAGACTCATATTGATCTCGTATGGGCAAAAGTGAACAGTTTTGCTGCTGCAAAGACTAAGTCTTATGACGCCTGGGTAGTCTTTCGTACTGAAGTTTTTGCCAAGCAACTGAAAGAGCAGTCCGAACTCAAAAGATTTATCAAGCTAGAGGCCCTTGTTCTCCGCACGGTCAAAGCTGCCTCTATTGCTCAAGCCTTGGAGAGAAAAAGCTATTTCTTTGATCAACTGAGAGCAAAGAAGTTGGCTCAGATTGTCGCTAAACTTAAACACAACTACATGCCAACTGCCCCTACTGCGTATGCTGATCAAGCTGTAATCACTCAGCTTGACACTGATCTTATGAGAATACTATCTCGTATCAAATTTTGGGAGTCGGATCAAGAACTCGTGGTATACCAAGGAGATTCAGATGATGACAATGAGGAACAAGATGAAACAGCGTCCTCTGACAAAACAGCACCATCATCCGCCTTGGTTCTGGTTCCTACTGAAGAACCAGTTTCTGATAAGCTTCCTTCACCATCTATTGAACAACCACTCTATACTGAAGCTGAGCTATCTCTTGCTCATATTGATGAAGTGATTCAAGCAGTAGTAGAGGAGTCTCACTTTAATGCACCAGTTAATGATCCAGTTGATCACTCTACTGATCAAACCAATCCAGAGGTCTCTATTACCTCAGTCGAAATTGTTCCACCAGACCAATCTGATGATCAGGTCTTACACATTGATATGCAAGTTGAACCAATCGATCATTCACCAGAGGCAACAGTTCAGGATGTTTTACCATCATCTGTCCAACATCCTCCCTCCTCATCCAAAGATCAAGAAGAAAAGACTGCTGATGAGACTTTGGTTCAAGGAACAATAACTGGAACTGATACTTCAGTTCAGCCAAATGCTGATAACAAGTCAACTGACCAAGCTTTGGTCATTTCTCAGCAACCACAATTTGAAGCAGGCACTTCTCAACAATCCAATCCTCCAACTTCAGCAGATTTTGATCTCATTTTTGAGGAAGTCCAACATATGCAGAACAGCATGAATCAAATACTCTCTGCTATTTCCAAAATTCAGACTACGCAGGTTTTGCACAGTGCGAAGTTAGAAAACAATGAGGAATCACTCAAAAGACTGAAGAAAATCGAATCTGCTGTTTCCGCTCTCTCTTTTGCAGTTGGTGACATTCCGAAAAACAAAAATCTCATATCCAGTCTGACTGCTACTCAACAAACTCTCAATCAACACGTCAACACTGTGGAATCACTTTTATCTCGGAAAATTGATCTACTGCAAGTCACTTTGTCTACCGCTGTTGAAAATTTGTCAGGCACTATCACAGTTCTCTCTTCTCACGTTCGCAAGCTATCTGACAAGATAGAGAAGTTTGACAAAAAGGGGGAAGAGCAGAAGAATTCTTAGTAGAGCTTTATTCATTGTATCAGATCTCTATTACTTCAGTTATTGATCTTATTTTATCTACTATGAGGAATTCAGTTATTTATTTCAAAGTTTTGTCAAAACACCATAAAGGGGGAAATTGTTAGGAACTTAATTCCGGCGTTTGACAAAAGACTCAACTGAATTCAGCAACTAAAGTTATCAACTGATCGACTTAACTGAATCAAGCTCAACTGATAGTTCAGCATATAATATATCAGCAGATGTTCTCGCCAGTTCATTTTCGCCAACTGATCGTTATCAGCTGATTCTTCAGCTGTACACGTCATCAAGTGAAAACGACAACCGACAAATAGTACAGTCTAACTGCAACAGTAGTAGTGGAACGCCGCATTTCAGAAAAGGTGCAGTGTACGATCTGTCAGAGAATATCGACGTGGCAAACAACGGCTGTTATTCAAATAAATGTTACCGTTGACAGAAGCCTATAAATAGTCGAAGAGAACAGCTGAAAAAACCGACCGATTCTGAACAACTCATTTTACTTGCTGTTACTCTGCGAAAATATTCTCTCAACTTCGTAAAATCAAAGCTCAAGCTTATCAGTTTTATCAGTAGCATTCAGGCTACGTTTTTGAGCTAGAAAAAGCACTTTGTAATCTTCGATAAATTGTACAAGTTGTGCTAAGATCAGTTGTGATCTGTAAAAGAGTTGTTAACTAAGAGTTTCAGTCTTGGCAATAGATAAGTCCAAACTGAAGTGGGTCAGTACACTTTATTGTATTTGATCAAAGTCTTTTAGTGAATATCCTATCTTTGTGATAGAAGGGGTGACGTAGGAGTTATTCAAATCTCCGAACATCCAGAAACATTTCCTGTGTCATTTACTTTCAGTTATTCGTTCTATCTTTCAGTCAGTTAATTTTCCGCAACTGTTTTATTCAGTTTAACTGATTGTTATCGACCAACAAGATACTTGAGTCAGTTTACAACAAAACTGAACTCAACTTTTAGAAGAAGTTATAAATTTAGCAAGTGTTTATTCAACCCCCCCCTTCTAAACACTTTCACCTTGAGTTAACCGATCCTATCATATATATATATATATATATATATATATAGAAAACTAACATTTAAAAATATGTTCTATTTAGATATATGTGTAATAAAAGAGTTACTTTGGAGAGAGTTCAAACAAGTTTTATGGTTTATGCATAAGTTTTTAGGTTTGCTACCTTTTGCTATGACAAACGAGCAAACTTGGGCCGCCACACATCGATTTGGTATTTAATGAATTCTGTGGTGAACCCAAGTTGGTGATTTATTGTTAAATTTGATCGTGAATTATTTAGTTCTGGCAATATTGATAAGTTGTTTTTGATACTGGGTGAGAAAATTGAAGATAAGGCATTTCTAGATTTGATAAAAAGGTTGTTTGAATGTAAGAAAATCAACATTGAATTGGGTGGGGTTTGTTTAGGCAGGGGTCTGCCTCAAGAATCTGTCTTGAGTTCGATGTTGATCAATGTTTACTTTAATGGGTTTGATAAGGAAGTTCAAGAATTACTATTAAACACCAATAAAGAGATTCCTAAGTTCGTGGAAAATGATCTTGTATCGGCTGAAAGAGATTCAGACCATGTTTTTTTATAAGCCATTGAAGATTTATGTTGTCCGATTATTGGATGAGATATTGATTGTTACTTCAGGAACAAAGATTGATGGCTTTAGAATTAAAGACTAGAGTAGTTAAGAAGTTAGAATGTGATTTGGATTTGAGAGTGGATAAACTTACAACTATCATTCATAGCGCGGTTCACTACAAAAAACGGAAGGTGTAGCGACGGTTTTAATAAAACCGTCGCTATTATAGCGACGGTTTTTCCTAAACCGCTGCTATATAGCGACGCTTTTTATTAAAATCGTCGCCTATTAAATTTAGCGACAATTTACTAACACCCGTCGCTATAATACCGACGGGTTTATTAAAACCGTCGCTATATTAGCGACGGTTTTTCGTCAATCGTCGCTAATATTACGAAAACTCCACAAACCGTCGCCCATGTGCGACGGTCTTGTATTCTACCGTCGCTATGTTAGCGACCATTTTCAATCAACCGTCGCTTAATTTTAAAGACGACGGGTTTTATCAAAACAGTCGCTATAGAGCGACAATTTATATAAACCGTCGCTTAATTTGATAAGCAACGGTTTTCATAAAGCGACGGTTCAAGCTAAATATAGCGACGGATTCAACAAACAATCGCGCATGTACTACGGTCTTGTATTCTACCGTCGCTATGTTAGCGACCGTTTTCAGTCAACTGTCGCTTAATTTTAAAGACGACGGGTTTTATCAAAACAGTCGCTATAGAGCGACAGTTTAAATAAATCTTCGCTTAATTTGATAAGCAACGGTTTTCATAAACCGTCGCTATATAGCGACGGTTCGAGCTAAATATAGAATATAGCGACGGGTTTTTTAAATCGTCGCTAATATTAACGACGGTTTTGTATAAACAGTCGCTTAATATTACAACGGTTTCTTAAAACCGTCGCAAAAATAGCGACGGTCTTCTTCCAAAGAACCGTCGCTATAAGCGACGGGCGTTGAAAAACCGTCGCTTCTAGAATGCGACGCAGCCTCCGGTGACGGATCGAGAAACCGTCGTTAAAACCGTCGCCTTACCCTTTTCATTATCTAAATAATAATTCCAAACTATAACAAAAGAATCATTAATATTTTCAATATCAATCTTCATAGTTTAATCTAAAAATTAAACTCTAATCAAATAATTGCATGCACAATGATATTAGTATTGTTAAACATTAAGAGACCTGAAGTAATTAAATTTAATGTCATTATCTAATTTTTATGTAACAAAAATCAGCTCAAACAAATGATAAAATATTTTATTTTGTTTAATAAAAAATATCGCCAAAGCCTATTTTTATAAAATTTGTGATTCGTCTATAATTATCATATGCTAATAAATATTTCTTTTTTTTTATAAACCAAATTAATCTTTTAAAATATGATTTCATCTCTTACAATTTCATAAATTTGAAATAATAAAATACTATCAAATTTAAGTAATTATTCTAGTTAATTATAAGAAAATCATATAAAAATTATTTCTAAATTTTTTAATATAATATCAAGATTTTGTTTTTTTATTTCTGTGATATCATAATTTTGTGTGTTGTGTGTGTAGTTGTATACTCAATCAGGAGTAGGTCTCTTGTGAGACGGTCTCACGAATCTTTATCTGTGAGACGGGTCAATCCTATCTATATTAACAATAAAAAATAATAATCTTAGCATAAAAAAGTAATATTTTTCATTAGAGATCCAAATAAGAGACCCATCTCACAAAATACGATTCGTGATATCGTCTCACATAAGTTTTTACACTCAATCCGGAAGCCAATTTGCATGATTGAATTTTAGTTAATTTACAAGAATTTTTTTGCCACAATATAAAATACTTTTCATCAAATCAAGATTCTCTGCATTGGTGTCTCCTTTAAACCCTAAGCCTTCACCGCTTTCCACAGGCGAGTCTTCTGTGCTTAATAATTATTTTGAATTTGGTGTAAATACGAAAGAAATCCGTTGTTTTTTTCTGTACCGATAATCTTCGCTGTTTCATGGTTAAATTATTTCAACTCAAGATTTTTGTTAGCCCTTTATGTTTTCTGTAGTGGTTTTTGCCTTTCTGAAGTGCGTAAATAGATTTTAAAGTTCTGTGAATTTTTTTTTGCTAGCATAAAGATGTCTTCTTTAAGGAATGCTATTCCAAGAAAAGCTCACAAGGAGCGCGCTCAGCCGTAAGTGTGATTATTTTTTGGGGCCATTAATTTCTTTATTGCTCGTTTTGAAATATTTTGACGTATATTTCCGGTTCACTCAATTGATGATTTGTTGTGTGTACCAGGCATTTGAGAAGGAAATTTGGGCTGCATGAAAAACATAAAGATCATGTCATTCGTGCACGAGCCTATCACCAGAAGGAGCACTACCCCGCGTCTTGTTGGTTTAGGTTGCATTTTATGAACGAAATTTGGCAAGTTCTTATTTTATGGTAAGTCGCTTCTGCGTGTTTATAACAGAAACTTAAGGAAAAAGCAGCATTGAGGAACCCAGATGAATTTTACTTCAAGATGATTAAAACAAAAACTGTTGGCGGAGTCCATAAACCTGAGTAAGCTGGAAAATTTTATTTTTATGAGGTTATCTGTTCTCTTTGGAGGATATTTATTTGAGTGTAATTTGAATATTAGCTGTTGAATGTGGATTTTGTAAAGGAACCAGGCTAATAAGTACACTAACGAAGAGCTGATGTTGATGAAGACCCAAGACATTGGATATATTTTGCAGAAGCTTCAAACTGAAAAAAAGGTTTATTTTAGAGTTTCTGGTTTTTTGGGTCTCGGATTCTCGAGATAGCTGTCATGCAGGTTCTTTATTCTGAAATTTAACTTTTTGGATGCAGAAAATTGAAAGACTTAATGGTATGCTGCATTCTCTTGACAATCAGTCATCATCCAAACATGTTTATTATGCCGACAACAGGTTAGTGATCAAGCCATTTTTCTGCTGATTCTTGATAGTTTTCATACCCATTTTTTAGAGTAGTCAATTTCATGTTATAACTGTTATGTCACCACCAAAGTTTATTATTTTCTCATTATTAGATATGGTCTCTTCGGATAGCTCAATTAATTTATTTCTTCAAAGTCATTTGATTCCCTTCTGCTTTAGAAAGAACGTCTAATATGTAATCTAGGTAATTAAGATAAAACTATCTGAAGGCCAATTTCAAAAGTTCAATGACCAAGTGTAAAGGCCCGAAATTCGTGCTTGAAAATTTGCGGAAAAATTAGAATTTTCTTTTTAAAATAATTAAATTGCCTCATTCATAAAATAGACCGATAAATAAAGGTTAATGTTCAAAATGGCAGCGGAAGAAATTAATGTTTGCAAAGTATCAATTTAAAATAATTCATCAACATATAAAAAACTGAGTTCGGAAATAATAAATGCTAAAAATGAGGTCCTCAGGCTCCACTATTGCCGACCCAAGCTAGCTCACTGGTCCCCGCCCTCGGCCCCGACCTCATCAGTACCTACAACAATCAAGTCTAGTGAGTCTAAAGACTCAGCATGCATATATCGTAAATAACAAGTAAATAAATAATAAAATCGCATGTAAGTGAAAATATCCTGTAATGAGGTGTAACGTAAAATATCATTTCAATAGTAATTATAGTACGTGCATAACTGAACTGAAAATATCATGGTAAAAATGTTTTCTCCTTGGAGCCCTGTAATAAAATAACTTGTAATAGTTTTCTTGGTGAGATTATGGTCTACGCAAGTGGTCCCTGAACTGAACTGACCGATAACTGGCGACTGGGCCGGTAACTGACGAACGGGGGAAACTGACCGGTAACTGGCGACCGGGTGAAACTAACCGGTAACAGACGACCGGACCGGTAACTGACGATCGAGAACTGAACTGACCGGTAATTGGCAACCGGATGAAATAATAATCCCAGGATAGTAAAGTGACAACAAGCAATATCGCATAAATCTCCTAATTTATATTTTGCTCGTGATATAATTAAATAACATCATTAAATATGAACAATTTCGATCTTCTTGCATTAAAATCATGTACTTGCGATATTTAAAAATACCTATATGGATTGATTGAAGAGTGAAAGAAGATATAAACATGCCTTGGTTTGTTTTGACAGAAAACAAACGAAATAACGACACGGCACGGCGGAGACGGAGTGCTCTTCACTTTCTCACTTTTTCTCTCTTAATTCTTTTAAACCAAGCATGCACCGTAATTATTATAATAGCGTAAAAATCATAAACGTGATGCATGAACATTTAAAATATCATGATTTGTGCTCAGGACGCTTCCAGGACCAAAAATCTCACCCCAGTTGTAAAATGACTATTTTGCCCCTGGAAACCCGAAAATTAGCGTTTCACCCCTAGACTTCTACAATTGACCCGAATCTTACCAAACTCCTTAAAATGTCCCAAAACATTTTTAAAAGTGTTCTTATACGTAAACCCGAGCGCATACTATAACTTAATCGATTTGTTTTTTTATTAAACTTGGACGGGGTCCAGGTTTTAATCCGAATCGACTCGAAACGCAACTAAATCTTTTCCAACTTTTTAACCCACCTTACAAACTTTAAAAAGATCCTAAAATTATCACCTCATCCTCATAAACCCACGGCTGGAACTCCAGCACATCATTTGACACTAATCTCTATCCACAAGCCACGTCTACCCTTTGCTCACCTCTCCAAATTCATGCCAACCCTCCTCCACCGAACCAGCCCTCAACCAATCACCTCTCGACTAATCTAAGCTCTCTCCTGGACGCAAACAACCCACGCAAACACCCCCATGTACCAACCCTTTCACTCATGATCGCCCCACACTAAAATGAGCCACCCACGGTTTATGCTCCTTCCCGTGATTGAACCATACCAGGGTGTACCAGCAGCCTTCAGACCTTCCCACAGCCACGGTTCAGACCCCATGTAACCTGGTTCAGACCTCGGATCGGTCTTCAAGCCATCGACTCCACCACTACCTCCATATATGCACTAACCGAGCCTCCCTCCCAGAAATCCCTCTACTCGACCACTTCTTAGCAGCGTTCAACCACTCAACTAAACCCCAATCCAAACATCTCGACACACCAGAAACTCTTAACCACACAAGGATCGCAGCCCTTTGCACCGAATTCAGAAAAACGTGAGTTTCAAAGCATGGAATGCAAAGATACATGCAAAAACCAAAACCAACCATACTCACGTAACAGAATGTATATATCGTGTATGATGCATAAATAAAATGGTACAAATTCGTGCCTTGATGTTATATACGCGAGGGGATCGAAGAACGATTGCCGGAGATATTTTTTTCTTCAAGAAATGATCTTGGCCGATGGAACCTTCAGCAGAAAATGGTGAAACCGATGGAGAATAATGATGAACAAGTGGCTGTCGGCTGGTGGGGGGAAATGTAGGGTTAGGTTTAGGTTAAAGAATGGTTTATTGTTAATTAAATAGTAGTCAAATGGCTAATGGGCCCTAAATTGTTTAATTAAAAGCTTAAAAGATTTTTAAGCCCAACGAGCTTAAAATTTGGCCCATTATATACAAATACAATCTCGAAAAATATTTCGTGTTGAAATGATTTTGAAAATATTAGCCGAACCATTAAAAAGTCTCCCGATTCGATAAAATTTGCGTACCGTTAAAAATTAAAATTCTGCGAGTAAAAATACCCAAATTTTCCATTTTCGAAAAATACACTAAAAAATGCTTTAAATTAATTTACAAAAATAAATCGTGAAATAAAATAGTTTTTCCTGAAAATTCTCCGGTTTCCGATCCTCGTTCGAACGTGAAATGCATCTAGAAATCCTAATGCATGAATTTCATGAATTAAATCTTATCATGCATGAATTATGTATAAAATGCATAAAAATAATTAAATACAAATTAATGAAATAACATGCATTTTATGCTTTAAAAGAATTTAATAAAATACCAAATAAATTTAATAATTTGCATCATGTGGTTCACATGGACTTTTCGGTTTTCGAGACGATACAATCTTCCTCCCTTAAATTGAATTTCGTCCCCGAAATTCGCTTATCCTTTATAATCAATCATGTTTGAAAGGCCTTAAATTGAATTTCGTCCCCGAAATTCCGTCATTATGTGTAAAGGCCCGGAAATTAATGTTTGAAAATTTGCGGAAAAATAAAAATTTTCTTTTTTTTAAATAATTAAAATGTCTCAATCATAAGTTAAACTGATAAAAATGTTTGATATTCAAAATAGCAGCGGAAGAAATCTAAGGTTTGTAAAATAATGACTTAAAAATAATTCAGCAACATAAAAGACTTGGTTTGAATTAAAAATAATAAATGCTGAAAAATGAGGTCCTCGGGTTCCACTACTGCCGACCCAAGCTAACTCACTGGTCCCCGCCCTCGGTCCATACATCATCAGTACCTACAACAATCAGGTCTAGTGAGTCTAAAGACTCAGCATGCATATATCGTAAATAACGAGTAAATAATATAGTAAAATTTGCATGAGATAAAAATATCATGTCATGAGGCATAATGTGAGAATAACTTGTCATGAGCAATTATAATACGTGCATAACTGAACTGTAAATCATAGTGAAAATGTTTGCTCCTTGGAGCCCTGTCATGAAATAACTTGTAATAATTTTCTGGTGAGATTATGGTCTACGCATGTGGTCCCTGAACTGAACTGACCGGTAACTGGCGACCGGGCCTGTAACTGGCGACAGGACTTAGTAATGTATGTCTGATCAGACCACTGCCACAGTACTGGGTGAAACAATTGAACTGACCGGTAACTGGCGACCGGGCCTGTAACTGGCGACAGGACTTAGTAATGCTCTCATAACCAGGAACTGACGACCGGATCGGTAACTGGCGACCGGATTTAATCATGATAGTAAAGTGACCACAAGCAATATCACATAAATCTCAAAATTTGAATATTTTTTCACGTAATATAATTAACCAACATAATTAAATATGAACAATTTTGATTTTCTTGCATTAAAATCATGTACTTGCGATATTTAAAAATAACTATATGGCTTTATTGAAGAGTGAAAGAAGATATAAACAAGCCTTGGTTTGTTTTGACCGAAAACAAACGAAATAACGACGTGGCGCGGCGGAGACGGAGTGCTCTTCACTTTCTCACTTAATTCCTTTAAATTAAGCATGCACCATAATTATTATAATAGCGTAAAAAAATCGTAAACGTAATGCATGAACATTTAAAAATATTATGATTTGTGCTCAGGGCGCTGCTAAGACTAAAATCTCACCCAGGTGCAAAATGAACATTTTGCCCCTGAAAATCTAAAAATTATCGTTTCAACCCTAGACCTCTAAAATTGACCCGAAGCTTACTTAACTCCTTAAAATATCCCAAAACATTTTTAATAGTACTCTTAGACGTGAACTCGAGCTCAAACTCAAACTTAACCGACTCGTTTTAAAACTTGGACCGGAGTCCCGGTTTTAATCCGAATCGACCCGAAACACATCCAAAATTTTCCCAAATTTCTACCATATTTAGAAATACTTAAAAGTCCTAAAATAATGACATTGGACCCCCCCCCCCCCCCCCCCCCCAAAATGCACTACTGAAAATTTCAGAACTTGGCAAAAAAAATTCGGTCCTATCCTTTTACACCACTTCATGTACAATTAACTCTTAACAGCTCACACCTCACGCTTAACCAATTTTTTTCCAGCCATGCTCCAACCTATTACGGAGCTCGATCGGATCCTAAGGAGTGCCCCTGAACCAAGCCACAGCCCCATGCAGCCTACGCACCACACTCTCTCTCTAAAACTCGAAGCACTACTCTCGCGTCCCACCTCTCAACCTGATCCTACGGTTCTATCACAATGCCAGCGGCGTGGGGCTCGTTCTAGGTCACGGCTCAGACCCACCAGGGGCTGAACCATGGCTTTGAACAGACCCTCGTGCCCCCAGGCAACCCGAACTCCCGAACTCCCGATCCACTTTAAACCACGCCCATCTACCGATCCACCGAGCGTCCCTCTCCAATCGTGTAAGCTTTGGTTCTAGCTAACCAACCCTTCTTCACTACCTCTGCAGTCCCTCGAGACCCTCAGCAGCAGCCCCCTTTTCACAAAGAAATAAAGCGTGAGATGCTAGGAAAGATTTCATGCAGAAACCAAACAAAACAACCCTGTAGGTTTGATCCGATATTTCCGAACAATAGTATACGTATATGTACACACATAACAGCATAAATACACGTGAATGATGTAGAAATGAAGGTAAAATGCTTGCCTTATAGATGATTGAAGAACAAGGATAAGCCAAAACCGGTAGGGCCTCTTGTTGAGAATAATGAAACCGATGGGAATAATGAATTCTGAGAGGGTGTCGGCTGGTTGGGGAGTAGAAGACTAGGTTTAGGGTTAAATGGGTGATTAGGGGTCTAATTATATAGATAGATTATTAGTTAATGGGCCTAACTTGTTTAATTAAAGATTAAAAGATAACTAAGCCCTATAGACTCAAAAGTAGGCCCATTAAGCCCAAATCCACTCCCGAAAATATATCGAGTTGAAAAGATTTTGAAAATATTAGCCGAACCCTTTAAAAGTCCCCCGATTTGATAAAATTTATGTACCGATAAAAATAAAAATCTTGCGGGTAAAAATACCCAAAAATTCCCATTTTTGAAAAATAACCTTAAAAACACCTTTTATTAATTAATAAAAATTAATCCTGTAATAAAATAATTTTCCTGAAAATTCTCCGGTCTCTGTTCCTCGTTCGGTCGTGAAATGCACCTAGAAACTCTAATGCGTGAACTTTTAAAATTTCATTAATTAAATCTTATCAAGCATGAATTATGCCTAAAATGCATAAAAGTAATTAAACATAAATTAATGAAATAAACATGCATTAATGCTTTAAAACAATTAAATAAAATACCAAAGAAGTTTAATAACTTGCACGCATGCCAACTTTTTAAATTATATCTACTAACATGCTAAATTACCACTTCTTAAATAAAATAAGTCTTTATTAACTTATCTCAATACTCCATCTCCAGTCCGACCTCACTTATTTAACTGAAAAGCCAACAATTAAACTACTGCGCAAAATAAATAAATTTAAAGAAAATAATTTAAATACTCATACAATAAAAATCATTTTAATTTTAAATACTAGAATTATGCATGGCTTATACGCTGTCCAATTTACGGGTTCTACAATCCTTCCCCCCTTAAAAGAAATTTCGTCCTCGAAATTCTCTTATCCTCGATAAACAAAAGTTTAGACTCTTAATTCTAGTATCCCAATAATCCACGCTTCTGTTGCGCTACTCTGATAAAATAAGTGTTAACTCGTCCTTACGTCTCCCCAATCCAAATTAAATTTGCCTACCAAAATTCTCTTTTGCGGATCGCGACTTAAAACGATCCATGGTGACCTAGTTCTATTTTTCAATAACCTCGAATTTTGACTTATCTCGCCATTCTTCCTTCTAGAAATGGATGTCCAAACTTATCGCACCTTACTTTTCTTATACTATACTCGTAATATTCATCGACCTATTATAATATCATTTATGCAGTTCGACTTAAGAAAACTTTGTACCAAAATTTACTGATCGACTTCTATTCTCAGTAGGATGCTTAAAGGTTAAACCTTATTTCATCCTCAGAGTAATATTAGCCTAGAATCTTTGAATCGAATATTTATCTTACGACACCAAACTTACGTAATTTATTATTTACAAGTGCATCCCGGATGTGAAATGGTTGTAAATCTTAAACCTCGAATAACGTTAATCCATAAGAGCTCAATTATACAACATCGACCTATTACCTTAATAATAACACTTCTAGCATCAATTACCTGCTCAAACTATTCTCTTTCCAATTACAATATAGTTGAGGCCTAGAACTCTGGACTTTCTCATTGGAACAAGTGTCGCATTCTTATGTGTCCTAAATGCTTAATTAATACTAGCTTATAAAGTTTAATAAGTTCTCCTATGATAATGATGGGCTAGTTCTAATAAATCAACTTCACTTATAACCCATAAATTCTAGAATCCCCATATCAAGCTTTTAAATTTCTTACTTGATAAAAAAAATATTAATATTCATCAATTGATAACTTATATTGAACACAACTAATTCCCTTTTGTTTTTATTTTACCCAAAATTTCCGTATGAACAAATATCCCAAGAATTTGAAATTCAAACTTACCTAATCCAAATAGCTTTGAATAAAATAATTACAATACACATATCCGTTTAGTCTCAAGTTTGTTAATGACTTCCAAAATTTCTCAAGACAAGGTGTCTACTTCACCTCTTACGTGCGTCTACCAATTAAACTAACCATCATCGTACCCAACTTTCCTAAAAAATTTAAATTCTCACAAGGTATAATCTTAACTGTTAAGATCATGACTAAAACATGTGACACATCAAACTTATGTTCCCAAAAATTTACTAACTCAACGTTTATCCTTATAACTTAACTAACCGATCAAATTTTCCTTAAATCGTCGTCACTTTAAATTCTTAATTTGCCACAACATAATTTTACTAACGCTAAAGTTTTCACGCCTAAGATTGATTCATCCTACGATGTCCTTGGTTACCATTCATTATAACATTATAACCCAAATATCTAAATATTCTACATTTCCTTCGAGCATAAATAACCAAAAATTCCTATCATTTAAACCGTTCAATTCTCACTTACTACTAAATAAGTTCTCAAGTTTCTTAAAATTGTAGAATTAATTCTTACTTTCCTCGAATATCATCCAATTTTTTCCTAAATCTCGAAATTCCACAATTACCCATTAGTTCTCAGTATTCCCAATTTCATTTTTATAGATTTCCCGCATCATAAGGTTCAATAGCCTTAAGTTTATTAAACCCAAAATTAATTCCCATAACACGTCTTACATTCCTATAAATACTTAAAATTCCAATTCCTCAAAGTTCGCATTTAATCCTTAAAATTTTGAAACTTGCAATCTGACCCTTACAGTTCTCCAAATTTACATTTTGGCCCTACAACTCTTCGAAATTTGCATCATTGTCCCCATAAAATTTTCCATCTTTACCTCATTAAACTTTTAAATTCTTGAACTCAAAATTTAAATCCCAAAATTTGGTAAATTCAAAAATAGTCCCTTAGAATTTTTTTTTGCACTTAGGTCCTCAAATTATTTGTTATTACAATTAGGTCCCTAAAATTCTCAATTCATTCAATTCCATCCTTAAATCTAACTAGGTAGAGCATGTATCCTAAATAAGTTCTATGTTTTATACTTCCAAATCTCGTCGTAGTCTTCGAATTATTAATCTTTACATGGGATCCTCAAAAATTTAATTCAACTAGCAACCACGAACCATCATTAATTTTTTTTTACAAATTATACAAGTCCCGAAAACATTCATAATTTTTAAGTTTAACTTATGGCCCATAAGTAGAACATCAGTACTACTAACCCAAAAATTAATATAGTCAAATAATTTACGTCCTCTCCTAATGCCCAATAGTGAAATTCTTATTCATGTCCGGTGGGGGTGAAGGTGCATTTCCCTCCTGCCTCTGATGCTCACCGTCCTCCTGGCGAGGCTCATCATCTCTCACGCGCTCAAGAATGCGTCTAGAAGGCATACCGTTCCATACATATAACCCATACGTAACCAACATGCATAATTCTCTTATTTCTTTTAAATTTAAATAAATACTGCATAATCATAATTTTGACATAAAACATTTCATGGAAACATGCTGTTAAAATATTTCATCCTGTAAACGAAATGCGTAAAAGTAAAACTTACAGACCGAAGACGTGACTTCGTGAGCTTCTCGAGGTTAGTAGTAGTACAACCCTTTACAAGAACATAGGCTCTGATACCAACTGTAAAGGATCGGAAATTCATGTTTGAAAATTTGTGGAAAAATTAAAATTTTCTTTTTTTTTAAATAATTAAAATGTCTCAATCATAAGTTAAACTGATAAAAAATGTTTGATATTCAAAATAGCAGTGGAAGAAATCTAATGTTTGCAAAATAATGACTTAAAAATAATTCAGCAACATAAAAGACTTGGTTTGAATTAAAAATAATAAATGCTGAAAAATGAGGTCCTTGGGTTCCACTACTGCCGACCCAAGCTAACTTGCTGGTCCCCGCCCTCGGTCAATACATCATCAGTACCTACAACAATCAAGTCTAGTGAGTCTAAAGACTCAGCATGCATATATCATAAATAACGAGTAAATAATATAGTAAAATTTTCATGAGATAAAAAATAACATGTCATGAGGCATAATGTGAGAATAACTTGTCATGAGCAATTATAATACGTGCATAACTGAACTGAAAATCATAGTGAAAATGTTTGCTCCTTGGAGCCCTGTCATGAAATAACTTGTAATAATTTTCTGGTGAGATTATGGTCTACGCATGTGGTCCCTGAACTGAACTGACCGGTAACTGGCGACCGGGCCTGTAACTGGCGACAGGACTTAGTAATGTACGTCTGATCAGACCACTGCCATAGTACTGGGTGAAACAACTGAACTGACCGGTAACTGGCGACCGGGCCTGTAACTGACGACAGGACTTAGTAATGCTCTCATAACCGGTAACTGACGACCGGACCGGTAACTGGCGACCGGATTTAATCATGATAGTAAAGTGACCACAAGCAATATCGCATAAATCTCAAATTTGAATATTTTTGCACGTAATATAATTTACAAAAATAATTAAACATGAACAATTTCGATTTTCTTGCATTAAAATCATGTACTTGCGATATTTAAAAATATCTATATGGCTTGATTGAAGAGTGAAAGAAGATATAAACATGCCTTGGTTTGTTTTGACCTAAAACAAACGAAATAACGACGTGGCGCGGCGGAGACGGAGTGCTCTTCACTTTCTCACTTAATTCCTTTGAATTAAGCATGCACCATAATTATTATAATAGCGTAAAAAAAATCGTAAACGTGATGCATGAACATTAAAAAATATTATGATTTGTGCTCAGGGCGCTGCTAAGACTAAAATCTCACCCCGGGTGCAAAATGACCATTTTGCCCCTGAAAATCCAAAAATTATCGTTTCAACCCTGGACCTCTAAAATTGACCTGAAGCTTACAAAACTCCTTAAAATATCCCAAAACATTTTTAATAGTACTCCTAGACGTGAACTCGAGATCAAACTCAAACTTAACCGACTCGTTTTAAAACTTAGACTGAGTCCCGGTTTTAATCCGAATCGACCCGAAACACATCCAAAATTTTCCCAAACTGAAAATTTCAGAACTTGGCAAAAAAATTTCGGTCCGATCCTTTTACACCACTTCATGCACAATTAACTCTTAACAGCTCACACCTCACGCTTAACCAATTTTTTTCCAGCCATGCTCCCACCTATTACGGAGCTCGATCAGATCCTAAGGAGTGCCCCTGAACCAAGCCACAGCCCCATGCAGCCTACGCACCACACTCTCTCGCTAAGACTCGAAGCACTACTCTCGCGTCCCACCTCTCAACCCGATCCTACGGTTCTATCACAAGGCCAGCGGCGTGGGGCTCGTTCTAGGTCACAGCTCAGACCCACCAGTGGCTGAACCATGGCTTTGAACAGACCCTCGTGCCCCCAGGCAACCCGAACTCCCGATCCACTTTAAACCACGCCCATCTACCGATCCACCTAGCGTCCCTCTCCAATCGTGTAAGCTTTGGTTCTAGCCTAACCAACCCTTCTTCACTACCTCTGCAGTCCCTCGAGACCCTCATCAGCAGCCCCCTTTTCACAAAGAAATAAAGCGTGAGATGCTAGGAAAGATTACATGCAGAAACCAAACAAAACAACCCTGTAGGTTTGATCCGATATTTCCGAACAACAGTATACGTATATGTACACACATAACAGCATAAATACACGTGAATGATGTAGAAATGAAGGTAAAATGCTTGCCTTATAGATGATTGAAGAACAAGGATAAGCCAAAACCGGTAGGGCCTCTTGTTGAGAATAATGAAACCGATGGGAATAATGAATTCTGAGAGGGTGTCGGCTGGTTGGGGAGTAGAAGACTAGGTTTAGGGTTAAATGGGTGATTAGGGGTCTAATTATATAGATAGATTATTAGTTAATGGGCCTAACTTGTTTAATTAAAGATTAAAAGATAACTAAGCCCTATAGACTCAAAAGTAGGCCCATTAAGCCCAAATCCACTCCCGAAAATATATCGAGTCGAAAAGATTTTGAAAATATTAGCCGAACCCTTTAAAAGTCCCCCGATTTGATAAAATTTACGTACCGATAAAAATAAAAATCTTGCGGGTAAAAATACCCAAAAATTCCCATTTTTGAAAAATACCCTTAAAAACACCTTTTATTAATTAATAAAAATTAATCCTGTAATAAAATAATTTTCCTGAAAATTCTCCGGTCTCTGTTCCTCGTTCGGTCGTGAAATGCACCTAGAAACTCTAATGCGTGAACTTTTAAAATTTCATTAATTAAATCTTATCAAGCATGAATTATGCCTAAAATGCATAAAAGTAATTAAACATAAATTAATGAAATAAACATGCATTAATGCTTTAAAACAATTAAATAAAATACCAAAAAAGTTTAATAACTTGCACGCATGCCAACTTTTTAAATTATATCTACTAACATTCTAAATTACCACTTCTTAAATAAAATAAGTCTTTATTAACTTATCTCAATACTCCATCTCCAGTCCGACCTCACCTATTTAACTGAAAAGACAACAATTAAACTACTGCGCAAAATAAATAAATTTAAAGAAAATAATTTAAATACTCATACAATAAAAATCATTTTAATTTTAAATACTAGAATTATGCATGGCTTATACGCAGTCCAATTTACGGGTTCTACAATATGTCTCCTCAATCCTAATTATATTGCCTACTGAATCCTTGATTGCGAATTGCAACTTTAAACGACTTATGGTGACTTAGTTTTATTTTACTATGTCCTCGAATTTCTGACTTTCTCGCAATTTCTCATACTAGAAATGGATATCCTAACTTATCGCACTTTACTTTTCTTATACAACACCCATAATGTCCATCGTCCTATTACACTGGTATTTAGACAGTTCAACTTAGGAAACCTTAGCCTCAAAATTTACTGACCGACTTCTATCCTCGGTGATACAGTTAAAATTTAAACTTTATCTCAACCCCATAACAAAATTAGCCTAAGATACTTGAATCGAATATTTATCTTACGGCACCAAACTTACATAACTTAATTATTTACAAGTACACCCCAAATATTAAATTATTGCAAATCTTAAATTCGAGTAGTGATAATCCATAAAACCAAAAATATACAATCTCGATCTTCTACCTTAATAATAAAACCATTCTAGTATCAAATACATTCTTAAACTATTCTCTTTCCAGTTACAATATAGTCGAGGCCTAAGACTCGGGATTTTCCTCATTGAACAAATGTCGCATTCTTAAGTATCATCATTGGCTTAATTAAATATTAGCGTATAAAACTTAATAAGTTATCTCATGGTAGCATTAGACTAACTTTAATAAATCAACTTCACTTATAACCCATAGAGTTCTAGAATCCCCATAACAAGCTTTTAGATTTCTTACTCGATAAAAATCTTAACATTCATTCATTGATAACTTATGTTGAACACAACTAATTTTCTTTTGTTTTAAATTCACCCGAAATTTCCGTATGAAAAAAATATCCCATAAATTTGAAATTCAAACTTACACAATCCAAGTAGTCTAAGATAACCTAATTCCAACACACATAATCCCTTATTCCCAAATTTCTTAATGACTTACAAAAATTCCTCAAGGTAAGGTGTCTACCTCAATTCTTATATGTGTCTATCAAGTAACCTACCTATCCATCATACCCGACTTTCTAGAAAGATTTAACCCCAACAAAGATATAATTTTAACTCTTAAGATCACGATTAAAACTTATGATACGTCGAACTTAATTTCTCAAAATTTTGTTAACTCAATATCTACTCTTATAACTCAACTAACTATTCACTTACCTTAAATTGTCGTCACTTTAAATTCTTAATTCGTGATAGGACTCGTTTTTACGTGTTTTTAGTGTTGGTTTCGAGTCGCATTCATACATCATATTAGTTTGTTTTAGTTTATTCTTGCATTTTGTTTGCATTATTTAGCATATGACTGATCTCGTGTGTTTTGTGGTATTTTGTAGGAATGGAACCAAATATGGCAGAAAATGGGCACAACAACGAAGAAGCCTCGCTAGGGCGGTCAAAACTGACCGCCCCAGCGAGCATTCTAGTCTTACCGAGGATATCGAACAGAAGACCTCTCGCTAGGGCGGTTAAAACTGACCGCCCCAGCGAGACTGCTAGCCTGGACAAGAGAATTTAACAGAAGATCTCTCGCTCGGGCGGTCAAAAGTGGCCGCCCCAGCGAGACTAGAGAGAAGGCTCAAAGTTTTTTATTCGAGAGTCACTCGCCCCAGCGGTCAAAACCTACCGCCCTAGCGAGTCACGCGATCCAGCAAGATTCTGCGAGATTTGTTTCTATTTTCATGGACTCTATCCAAGACCACTAACCTAATACACGAGATTGGGCGCCTCTTTGAGGATTATTCATCATATTTTCATCATTTTTCTGGAAAAGAAGGCCAGGAGTAAGGAAGACTTTCGAAGAACTCGAGAATTCCAAGCGTCGCAGCCATCTTCCATCGTCATATTTAGTATTTTATTATTCAGTATTTTATTCTCTTGCATAGATTGTTGATTTCTAGTATGAATTTGGTTGGCTAAACTCTAAATTTGTTGGGATTTGAGGGGATCCTACCCGTACTCGTTGTTTAACATTATTTCTTGACGTTTTTACAAGTGATTTGTTTATGCTATTGTTATTTCTTGTTTCAAGCGAAGCCTAGCTATCTTCCTTTGATTATTGCATGTTGTTAACGATGTCGACAGACTAACTAACAATAGGATCGCATAGTATAAACCACAGACTTACAATTTTAGTAGACATACGGAATTGGGTACGTGTCGATAGTGATAGTTCACCCGGATAAAAGCTAGAGGATTCCATAGAACGTAAGGCGATCTTAAACTGTTAAATAATTGAGGACACTTGATTACTGCATGTTTATGATTAGTGTTAATATAGCTCGACAGAGTATATTGATTAGTCTAGGGAATTCCGTCGAATGCACGAGTAAGAGTCGAGGGTAATTATTAAAACACGAGTGGTAGGTGAACTGATAATTCCCAACAAAGTCATCTTTCATTTGATTTAATCCAACTTAATCATTGCATTATTGCATACATTCTCTTTGCGCTTTAATTCTTTTAGTTATTTGATTTACATTAGTTTAATTACCGAACCACTTTATCGTTGCTAAAGAAATTTTAATTGAGAATAAAAAATTATTGTAACGCAGTCCCTGTGGATCGATACTCGTATTCACGTACGTTTATTATAACTTGACTATCGTGCACTTGCGATATTTAAATCGAGCTTTCATATATAAAACAAATTTTGGGACCATTCACTGTGCAAGTTTTGCTCGATCAAGTTTTTGGCGCCGTTGCCGGGGACTGTTGATTCATAATTTTCTTATTTCTCATTTAAATTCTTTAGTATTCTTAATTTTATTGTTATTTGATACTCTCATTCTATTGCAGAATTCTCTTGAGGTGCATGCGAAGATCATTCGAGTCTAAGCTTGAGCCGTTTGACCCTGAGATCGAACGCACTGCTAGACGCCGAAGACAACAGCAAAGACTCAAGGAACAAATGGAGAGGCACGAACAAGAGCAGGAGGAGGAGCGCCAAAATGAGAGACGGATTGAGATGCCACGCCGTGTACCGATGATGGATTATGCACAGCCATCTCTTGATGGAGCACGTCCAAGCATCGTAAGGCCAATCATCCGTGCGAATCAATTCGAGATCAAGCCAGCTATCATTCAGATGATCCAAAACACTGTTCAATTTGGGGGAAGTGCACTTGATGACCCTAATTCTCATATAGCTGACTTTCTTGAAATTTGTGATACATTTAAATTTAATGGCGTATCTGATGATGCTGTTCGTTTGCGTTTATTTCCATTTTCACTAAGAGACAAAGCTAAGTCTTGGTTAAACTGTTTACCTGTAGGGTCTATCACTACGTGGGAAGATATGGCAAAGGCATTCCTGACCAAGTACTTTCCTCCGTCGAAGACTATGAAATTTAGAGCTGACATTACTACTTTTGCTCAATATGAGCTTGAGTCACTTTACGAGGCGTGGGAGCGATACAAGGATTTGTTGAGGAGATGTCCACACCATGAGCTACCTCTTGGGTTAGTGGTTCAAACTTTTTATTATGGTCTGCTTACTCCTAACCGTACCATGATAGATGCTGCTGCCTGTGGTAACTTGTTGAGAAAAACGGTTGAGGAAGGATATGAATTATTGGAGGAGATGGCTGCTAGTAGCTATCATCCTCATTCTGATAGGCAGAAACGAGGTGCTGGAGTTAATCAAGTGACTGATTTGTCTGCGGTGTCAGCACAGTTAGAGGCTTTGAACAGAAAGATTGATGGGATGAGTGCGAGTGGATCGGCTATGCGTCTGCAAGAGATTTTCTGTGATAAGTGTGGAGGTGAGCATGACGTGCAAGATTGCCAAGATGGCAATCCATTCTATGTGCCTGAGGGAGCAAAACACTGTGGGATTCCACAACCGTCCTAGAAATGACCCTTATTCAAACTCCTATAATCCGGGATGGAGGAATCACCCAAACATTTCGTGGGGAGGTCAAAACAACCAAAACCGCCAACAAAGAGGTCCACCACATGGGATGCACCAAGGATTCAAGCCAGAACCGCCTAGGGAGGAGAAGTCAAATTTAGAGCAAATGATGACTAAATTTATTTCTGCAACCGAGACGAGATTTCAGAATCAGGATGCATCCATAAAAGGGTTAGAGAATCAAATTGGACAATTAGCTAAGTTAATTGCTAATAGGGAGCAAGGAACTTTGCCAAGCAACACGGAGACTAACCCGAGAGAGCATGTGAAAGCTGTGGAATTGCGCAGTGGAAAGGCACTTGAGTCTAAGGAGGAAAAGAACAAGCAAGGTGAGGATGAGGTGGAACAACAAGGAGGTAAGTCTTCTAACTCTACTTTTACACCTATTGCACCGAGTAAAATTGTTATCCCCCCACCTTTTCCTGCAGCACTGAAAAAAGCTAAGTTAGATGCACAATTTGGTAAATTTCTTGAGATATTCAAAAAATTGCATATTAACATTCCTTTTGCTGATGTTTTACTGAATATGCCAAGTTATGCAAAATTCTTGAAAGATATCTTAGCAAACAAGCGGAAGCTAGAAGATCATATGACTGTGAACTTGACTGAAAATTGCTCCGCTTTAGTTCAAAACAGGATGCCTCCTAAGCAAAAAGATCCAGGGAGTTTCTCTATACCTTGCATTATTGGTGATATTAATTTTCATAAAGCTCTATGTGATCTTGGTGCGAGTATTAATTTGATGCCGTATTCTGTGTTTAGGAGACTGGGATTGGGTGAACCCAAGCCAACTAAGATGTCATTGCAGCTGGCTGACAGATCTGTCAAGTATCCACGTGGAATTATCGAAGATGTCTTGGTGAAAATGGATAAGTTTATTTTTCCTGCAGATTTTGTAGTACTTGATATGGAGGAAGATTTGGAGATGCCTTTAATCCTAGGGAGACCATTTCTGGCTACAGGGAAAGCACTGATCGATGTTGACGAGGGAAAATTGAGACTGAGAGTTGGCGAAGAAGAAATTATTTTTGATGTCTTTAATACTCTCAAGCACACAATGCACGATGATAGTTGTTTTCGCGTTGATGTCTTAGACTCTCTTGTTTGTGATTTTGTGCAGGATGGATTGCAAGAGCCATTGGAGGCTACTCTCACTACTGAAAAACAGGAGGACGAGCTGGACGAGGAAAGGATGGAGATGGTAGCTCATTTGAATGCCATTCCACCTTGGAGAAAGCAAGTGAGGCTTCGACTAGAGGAATTGGGGGATAGAAAAGATTTAATGCCTCAAAAGTCAAGCCTAGAGGAGCCACCTACTTTGGAGCTCAAACCACTACCTCCACATCTCAAGTACGTATATTTAGGAGAAAATAATAAACTGCCTGTTATTATTTCCTCTTCTTTGACAGATGATATGGAGAGTAAGCTCTTGGGAGTCCTTAAGGAGCATAGAGGAGCATTCGCTTGGAAAGTTTTGGACATCAAGGGGATAAGTCCTTCGATTTGCATGCACAAAATCCTAATGGAGGATAAGTACTCACCTCTAGCACAACCACAAAGGAGACTCAATCCAAAGATCCAAGAGGTAGTAAAAGCTGAAACGATCAAACTTCTGGACGCAGGTATTATCTATCCTATCTCTGATAGTGCGTGGGTAAGTCCTGTACAATGTGTGCCTAAAAAGGGTGGGATTACTGTTATTACCAATGAAAAAAATGAGTTGATTCCCACTAGAATCGTTACGGGTTGGCGTGTGTGCATGGATTATAGGAAATTAAATGATGCAACCCGTAAAGATCACTTCCCCTTGCCATTTATTGATCAAATGATTGAACGATTAGCCGGTCATGAATTTTACTGTTTTTTGGATGGATATTCGGGATACAACCAAATCACAATTGCACCCGAGGACCAAGAGAAAACTACTTTCACTTGCCCTTATGGTACTTTTGCGTTTAGGCGTATGCCCTTTGGTCTATGCAATGCACCTGCTACATTTCAAAGATGCATGACCGCTATTTTTCATGACATGATTGAGAATTTTCTTGAAGTTTTTATGGATGATTTCTCTATTTTTGGCTCTTCATTTGATGAATGTTTAAAAAATTTGAATTTGGTGCTCATTAGATGTGAAGAGAGCAATTTGGTGTTAAATTGGGAGAAATGTCACTTCATGGTGCAAGAGGGGATTGTGTTAGGACACAAAGTATCGGAGAATGGAATCGAGGTCGACAAGGCCAAGGTGGAAGTGATCAAAAATCTACCACCACCTTCATCGATAAAGGGAGTTCGAAGTTTCCTAGGCCATGCGGGTTTTTATAGGCGTTTTATTAAGGATTTTTCTAAAATTGCTAAACCTTTATCCTCTTTGTTGATGAAAGATGTTGAGTTTAATTTTGATTCTACTTGTCTGCAGGCATTCGAAGTACTCAAGAAGAGCTTGGTGACAGCACCTGTTCTGACTGCCCCTGATTGGGAGTTACCGTTTGAGGTAATGTGCGATGCTAGTGATACAGCTGTTGGTGCGGTGCTGGGTCAAAGGAAGAACAAGGTATTTCATACCATCTACTATGCAAGTAAGACCTTAAATGATGCTCAATTGAATTATGCTACTACTGAAAAGGAACTACTTGCTATAGTATTTGCTTTTGAGAAATTTCATTCATACCTTGTTCTGTCTAAAGTGATTGTGTATACAGATCATTCTGCCCTAAAATACTTGCTTGCTAAGAAAGATGCGAAACCTAGGTTAATTAGGTGGATTTTACTATTGCAAGAATATGATCTCGAGATTCGAGATAAAAAGGGTGTAGAAAATGTGGTTGCTGATCATCTGTCTAGGCTTGAGGATATTAGAATTAATGGCGTTAACACTGATATAGATGACTGGTTCCCTGATGAGCAATTGTTTGAGGTAAATGCGTGCCCTTGGTATGCCAATTTCGCAAATTTTCTTGTCACTGGCACACCTCCCCCAAATTTATCGTTTCACCAAAGAAAGAAATTCTTTTCTGACGTGAAATATTATTTTTGGGAGGAACCGTTTTTGTTTAAAATCTGTGCAGATGCCATGATAAGGAGATGTGTAGCGGAGGAGGAAACCAGTCAAATTCTGAACCACTGCCATGACCGTGAGGTAGGTGGTCACTTTGGACCCATACGGACGGCATCTAAGGTACTCGAATGTGGCTTCTATTGGCCAACTCTTTTTAAGGATGCTCGTTTGTATGTTCTCAATTGTGATAGATGCCAACGCACAGGTAATATTTCTAACCGTCATGAGATGCCTTTGAATAACATTATTGAGTGTGAAATATTTGATGTGTGGGGGATTGATTTTATGGGTCCTTTTCCTGCGTCTTTTACAAAGAAATTTATTTTGGTGACAGTGGAGTATGTATCTAAATGGGTGGAGGCGGAGGCTTGTGCCACGAATGATGCACAAGTGGTGTTAAAATTTTTGAAAAAACACATTTTTAATCGATTCGGTACACCACGTGCAATCATAAGTGATGGTGGCACCCATTTTTGCAACAAAATTTTTGATAAACTGATGGGCAAATATGGTGTCACCCACAAAGTTTCCACTCCATACCACCCTCAGACTAGTGGACAAGTTGAAGTGTCCAATCGAGAGATTAAGAGGATTTTAGAAAAGACGGTTAATGTGAATCGAAAGGACTGGTCCATTCGGTTAGATGATGCTTTGTGGGCTTATCGTACTGCGTTCAAAACACCTATAGGCACTACACCATATAGGTTACTTTTTGGTAAAGCATGTCATCTACCCGTAGAATTATAGCATAGAGCATATTGGGCGACCAAGGCACTGAACTTTGATTTTGCTCTTGCAGGTGAAAAACGACTGTTGCAGTTGAGTCAGTTGGATGAGTTCCGAGGTACAGCGTATGATCTTGCCCTATCTTACAAGGAACGCACCAAAAGAGCCCATGATAAACACATTGTAAGAAGAGAATTCAAAGTGGGTGAAGCGGTGTTGTTATACAACTCTCGCTTACGACTCTTTCCGGGCAAGCTGAAGTCAAGATGGTCAGGACCATTCGTTATAGCCGAGGTGTTCCCATCAGGTGCAGTGGTGTTGCATGACGGCAAGGAAGGGACGTTTACTGTGAACGCCCAAAGATTAAAGCACTATATTGGTGGCACGATTGAGCCACAAATTGGAGTCACTCGGCTCCAAGACAGTCGTTAAGGACATGGGTGAAAAGTCGAGCTCTAGACTATAAATTGAGAACTACTTCTACTCCTTATTTTATTCTTTTTCGTTAGTTAATTAATTGCATCATTTGCATTTAGATAATTGCATGGCATTTGCATTAAAAAAAATTTTCAAAATGCTTTCGAAAATACCTCGCTAGGGCGGTTCATTTTAACCGCCCCAGCGAGAGGTTGAAATTTTTAATGGATTTTTGGCCGAGCATGCATCGCTAGGGCGGACACTTTTGTCCGCCCCAGCGAGGAATCGAAATTTTCAAAAACATTTTTTCCCGAAAATCCCTCGCTAGGGCGGTCAAACTTGACCGCCCCCGCGAGTGTTACAACTTTTCAAAATAATTTTAGTCGAGGATGTCTCGCTCAGGCGGTCAAAACTGACCGCCCTAACGAACACTCGCGTCTTTTTAAAATTTTTAAAACCGAGGGTCCCCCGCTAGGGCGGACACTTTTGTCCGCCCCAGCGAGCACTCGTAATTTTCGGGCAGACAGACTCTCGCTAGGGCGGACACTTTTGACCGCCCTAGCGAGTCGCGAATGTTTAAAAGCTGCGCCCTCCCTTCTCTCTTCTCCCACTCGCAAAACCTACACTTTTCTCTCAAATTTTTGCCCCTCCACTCCAGATCTGAAGCGATTGACGTGGTTTCTTGCCAATTTACAGGTATATTTGTGAATCTCCATTGTTGCAAAGCCCAAGACGCGATTTTCCCGGCCAGATCTACACTCTCCGACCACCACCCACGCCGCCGCCTCTCCACCACCCACGCCGCCGCCTCTTCACGTTCCGGCGATCTTCCAAAATTTTCCGGCGAGCTTCCAAATTTTCCGGCGACTTCATATTACTTGTGCACTCTACTCTTACCATGGCTTCCAAACGCTCGAAGGTAACCCGCGGTGCCTCTAGTTCTCGATCCACCCCCTCTATATTTGTGAATGACAGGGCTAGGGAGCGATTTGAGCAAGCTAAACTCCATAGAAAACCAATCCCTGAGAGGGGATGTACTTCGTGGATTTTAGATAATATTTTTGAGGAGTTCCAGGTTGCAGGACGAGGGTGGACGAATTTTTTAGCACAACCGAATGCGGCTGTGGTGCCGGTTGTACGTGAGTTTTACGCTAACGCCCCGGAAGGGACTGAAAATAAGGCTAGGGTGAGGGGACGTCAAGTCCCATATGATCCTAAAACGATAAATGATTTGTTGGGTTTACCAGCAGTGGATGATTCGGTATTCCAGGCTTGGGTGCTGAATCCGGATTACGATCTGATCATTCACACATTGTGTTATCCGGGCACTACGTGGAAGCAGCCGGGAACGTATACGGTGTTTCTTGAGAAATTTTTGAAGGTGGAGGCGGCACTTTGGTATGCCTTTCTGTCGAAGAGATTGATGCCGGTAGGGCATACGAGTGATGTACAGCGGGATAGGGCGGTGGTTCTTTATGCGATCTATACCGGGATGCCTATTGATGTGGGCAAACTCATATTCGGGCAGCTGACTATCTGTATCAATTGCAACAATTTAGCCTTTTATTTCCCCACTATCGTGACTGAGCTATGTGCCCGCGCGGGTGTGATTTTCGCGCACGATGATGAGTGGCTACCGCCACTGAGAGCCATCGATGAGGCTCTTCATACCTCCAAGTACGCGAAGAGACGGGATGAGCTGCCCGCTGATGTATTTTACGGTCACGTGCAAGCCGCTCCACCACCTCCGGTCTTGGGACATCCACCACCACCGCAGCCACGCCGCCGTGCCATTCGAGACCGAGTCGACGAGTTGGGCGCTTGGGCCACCTACCAGACTCATTATCAGGCCATCGACCAAGCCCACACTCTGAACATCGAGTACTTGGTGCAGGGCATCTCGACTCACTTGGGCTTAGACACTTCCGGCCGGCCGCCTGTTCCAGCATACCCGCCACCTTTCCACTTCCAGTACACGTATCCTATGCCGCCTGCAGCTGACGAGGGCAATCCACCACCTGAGCATGATGAGGAGGAGGAGTTTTGATCAGGGGAGTTCACTGTTTCCCCTTTCTTTTCTTTTGCATTTGCTATTTTTGCATTTGAATTCATAAGTTGTTATTGTTTTTCGTGTCTGTTTCGTGTTGTGCGATGAGGGCATTGCACAACTCTAGTATGAGGGGGTCGGGTAGTTTGTTTTGTTTGCTTGTTTAGTTATTTAGTTTGTTATTTGGGTTTTTAAGTCGTTGTATTTTCGTTGTTAGATTGTGAGTCGTTTATGGTGAGTTGACATGATTTATGAGCCGATGATGATGTTGCTTTGAGAAATATTGATTGGGTCAATGCATGAATGATACTCTGGATTGTTGAAACATGAGTTTGGTGCAAATTTTGAACTTTTTGAGCACATATGTGTTTTGTAGGAATAATGGTAAAATTTGAAATTCTTGTTGGTTAACTTGAAAGACATCACGTATGAATTGATTTAGCATGAAAACCCGTGGAAATAAGTCACTGATTGAGATCGTGCATGATAGCATTTGACTGAGCTTGAACTGCCCATATGCCCCCTTGTCAATACCCTGAATTCAAATATAGTACTCCTAACCAGCTATAATCCAAAAAGATATATTCTTAGCCTAGGGAGTACATGTGTGAAAATTGTGCATCAAAATGTTGAAATAACAAAGTTCTTGTAAAAAGAACTTTGGAAAAAAGGAGATGTAAGGTGAGGGGGAGCCGAAAATAAAAGGAATGAAATTCTATTCCTAGGCTAAAAGTTGGAGATGTAAGGAGTCGAGGAAGTCAGACGCACAGTCTTGACAATTGCACAATGAAAATGATCGATGTACTCCCAACTTTTCGCCACTTGAGCTTATTTTCTTTCCTTTCGACACCCGTCTATGCACTTAAAAATTAACTAAAGTTCAAAATGATGGTTAGTGATGAAGGGACACGGGGATGCATGCTAGTGAGATTTATATTGAAGTGTTAATTGAGTGACTTGCATAACTTGATGATTGATCTATTTGACGTACGAATGACTAGACCCACCATGACACACACACACGTTCGAATTAGTGCCAAGACTTATTTGTAGATGAGAAAGAGTATTTATTTGTGAAATGACTTGATTATGATGTGAAAAAATTTACTGAGGCATGAACATAAAGTTGTTAACTCACCATTAACTTTTTCTTGTGTTGGTTATTTCTTTTTTATTTTGTCTGTTTAGAATCTCGTGCTTTAACCTATTTTACTCGAGGGCGAGCAAAAGGTTAGTATGAGGGGGTTGATAAGACTCGTTTTTACGTGTTTTTAGTGTTGGTTTCGAGTCGCATTCATACATCATATTAGTTTGTTTTAGTTTATTCTTGCATTTTGTTTGCATTATTTAGCATATGACTGATCTCGTGTGTTTTGTGGTATTTTGTAGGAATGGAACCAAATATGGCAGAAAATGGGCACAACAACGAAGAAGCCTCGCTAGGGCGGTCAAAACTGACCGCCCCAGCGAGCATTCTAGTCTTACCGAGGATATCGAACAGAAGACCTCTCGCTAGGGCGGTTAAAACTGACCGCCCCAGCGAGACTGCTAGCCTGGACAAGAGAATTTAACAGAAGATCTCTCGCTCGGGCGGTCAAAAGTGGCCGCCCCAGCGAGACTAGAGAGAAGGCTCAAAGTTTTTTATTCGAGAGTCACTCGCCCCAGCGGTCAAAACCTACCGCCCTAGCGAGTCACGCGATCCAGCAAGATTCTGCGAGATTTGTTTCTATTTTCATGGACTCTATCCAAGACCACTAACCTAATACACGAGATTGGGCGCCTCTTTGAGGATTATTCATCATATTTTCATCATTTTTCTGGAAAAGAAGGCCAGGAGTAAGGAACACTTTCGAAGAACTCGAGAATTCCAAGCGTCGCAGCCATCTTCCATCGTCATATTTAGTATTTTATTATTCAGTATTTTATTCTCTTGCATAGATTGTTGATTTCTAGTATGAATTTGGTTGGCTAAACTCTAAATTTGTTGGGATTTGAGGGGATCCTACCCGTACTCGTTGTTTAACATTATTTCTTGACGTTTTTACAAGTGATTTGTTTATGCTATTGTTATTTCTTGTTTCAAGCGAAGCCTATCTATCTTCCTTTGATTATTGCATGTTGTTAACGATGTCGACAGACTAATTAACAATAGGATCGCATAGTATAAACCACAAACTTACAATTTTAGTAGACATACGGAATTGGGTACGTGTCGATAGTGATAGTTCACCCGGATAAAAGCTAGAGGATTCCATAGAACGTAAGGCGATCTTAAACTGTTAAATAATTGAGGACACTTGATTACTGCATGTTTATGATTAGTGTTAATATAGCTCGACAGAGTATATTGATTAGTCTAGGGAATTCCGTCGAATGCACGAGTAAGAGTCGAGGGTAATTATTAAAACACGAGTGGTAGGTGAACTGATAATTCCCAACAAAGTCATCTTTCATTTGATTTAATCCAACTTAATCATTGCATTATTGCATACATTCTCTTTGCGCTTTAATTCTTTTAGTTATTTGATTTACATTAGTTTAATTACCGAACCACTTTATCGTTGCTAAAGAAATTTTAATTGAGAATAAAAAATTATTGTAACGCAGTCCCTGTGGATCGATACTCGTATTCACGTACGTTTATTATAACTTGACTATCGTGCACTTGCGATATTTAAATCGAGCTTTCATATATAAAACAAATTTTGGGACCATTCACTGTGCAAGTTTTGCTCGATCAATTCGTAATTTTACCTAACATTATTTCTCTAACGCTTAAATTTTCACGCCTAAGATTGATTCATCCTACAATATCCTTGATTACCATTCATTATAACATTATAACCCAAATATCTAATATTCTATATTTCCTTCAAGACTAAATAACCGAAAAGTCATATCCTTTAAACCTTCAATTCCCACTTACTACTAAATAAGTTCTCAAATTTCTTAAAATTGTAAAAGTAATTCTTACTTTCCTCGAACATCATCCAATTTTTCCCTAAATCTCGAAATTCCACAATTACCCGTGAGTCCTCAGTATTCCCAATTTCATTTTATAGATTTCCCGTATCATAAGGTTCAATAGCCTTAAGTTTATTAAACCAAAAATTAATTCCCATAACACGTCTTACATTTCTTAAAATCCCAAGTGTTCCTCAAAAGTTCGCATTTACTCCTTAAAAATTTTGAAAATTGCAATCTGGCCCTTAAAGTTCTCCAAATTTACATTTTGGCCCTACAACTCTTCGAAATTTGCATTATTGTCCCCATAATATTTTCCATATTTCCCTCATTAAACTTTTAAATTCTCAAACTCAAAAATTAAATCCCAATATTTTGTAAATTCGAAAATAGTCCCTTAGAATTTTTTTTGTTTTGTACTTAGGTCCTCAAATTATTAGTTATCACAATCGGGTCCTTAAAATTCTTAATTCATGCAATTCAATCCTTAAATCCAACTAGATAGAGCATGCATCCTAAATAAATTCTCATAATTAATCTTACATTTTTATAGATACTTAAAATTCTCAAATTGTTCATTTATAATCTTAACGATTGTCGTAGTCTTCCAATCGCTATTGCTTATATGAAATCCTCAAAAATTCACTCGACTAGCAACCAACAACCATCAATAATTTCTTAGAAATTCTCCAAGTCCCAAAGGCATTCATAATTATCAAGATTAACTTATGACCCATAAGGAGGACATCGGTACTGTTGACCAAAAATTAATATAGTCAAATCAATTTGAACTTCTCCTAAAGCCCAATATTTGGATTCTTAGATATTTCCAATTCCAAACATAACCAACATGCATAATTACATTATTTCTTTAAATTTAAATAAATACTGAATAATTAAAGTCTGAACATAAAATATTTCATGAAAACATGCTGATAAAATATTTCATGCTTTAAATAAAAGGCGTAAATGTAAAACTTACAGACCGAAGACGTGACTTCATGAGTTTCTCGTGGTCAGTAGTAGTACAACCCTTTACAAGAACATAGGCTCTGATACCAACTGTAAAGGCCCAAAATTCGTGCTTGAAAATTTGCGGAAAAATTAGAATTTTCTTTTTTAAGTAATTAAATTGCCTCATTCATAAAATAGACCGATAAATAAAGGTTAATGTTCAAAATGGCAGCGGAAGAAATTAATGTTTGCGAAGTATCAATTTAAAAAAATTCATCAACAGATAAAAACTGAGTTCGGAAAATAATAAATGCTAAAAATGAGGTCATCGGGTTTCACTACTACCGACCCAAGCTAGCTCACTGGTCTCCGCCCTCGGCCCCGACCTCATCATTACCTACAACAATCAAGTCTAGTGAGTCTAAAGACTCAGCAAGCATATATCGTAAATAACAAGTAAATAAATAATAAAGTCGCATGCAAGTCAAAATATCCTGTAATGAGGTGTAACGTAAAATATCATTTCAATAGTAATTATAGTACGTGCATAACTGAACTGAAAATATCATGGTAAAAATGTTTGCTCCTTGGAGCCCTGTAATAAAATAACTTGTAATAGTTTTCTTGGTGAGATTATGGTCTACGCAAGTGGTCCCTGAACTGAACTGACCGGTAACTAGCGACAGGGCCGGTAACTGAAGACCGGGGGAAACTGACCGATAACTGGCGATAGGGTGAAACTAACCGGTAACTGACGACCGGACCAGTAACTGACGACCGAGAACTAAACTGACCGGTAACTGGCGACCGGATGAGATAATAATCCCAGGATAGTAAAGTGACCACAAGCAATATCGCATAAATCTCAAAATGAATATTTTGCTCGTGATATAATTAAATAACATCATTAAATATGAACAATTTCGATCTTCCTGTATTAAAATCATGTACTTGCGATATTTAAAAATAACTATATGGCTTGATTGAAAAGTGAAAGAAGATATAAACATGCCTTGGTTTGTTTTGACACAAAACAAACGAAATAACGACACGGCACGACGGAGACGAAGTGCTCTTCACTTTCTCACTTTTTCTCTCTTAATTCCTTTAAACCAAGTATGCACCATAATTATTATAATAGCGTAAAAATCGTAAACGTGATGCATGAACATTTAAAATATCATGATTTGTGCTCAGGACGCTGCCAGGATAAAAAATCTCACCCCGGTTGCAAAATGACTATTTTGCCCCTGGAAACTTGAAAATTAGCGTTTCACCCCAAGACTTCTACAATTGACCTGAATCTTACCAAACTCCTTAAAATGTCCCAAAACATTTTTAAAAGTGTTCTTATACGTAAACTCGAGCCCATACTATAACTTAATCGATTCGTTTTTTTTTAACTTGGACCGGGGTCCAGGTTTTAATCCGAATCGACTCGAAACGCAACTAAATCTTTTCCAACTTTTGAACCCACCTTAAAAACTTTAAAAAGATCCTAAAATTATCACCTCATCATCATAAACCCACGGCTGGAACTCCAGCACATCATTTGACACTAATCTCTCTCCACAAGCCACGTCTACGCTTTGCTCACCTCTCCAAATTCATGCCAAACCTCCTCCACCGAATCAGCCCTCAACCAATCACCTCTCGACTAATCTAAGCTCTCTCCTGGATGCAAACAACCCACGCAAACACCCCCATGCACCAACCTTTTCACTCGTGATCGCCCCACACTAAAATGAGCCACCCACGGTTCATGCTCCTTCCCGTGATTGAACCATACCAGGGTGTACCAGCAGCCTTCAGACCTTTCCACAGCCACGTTTCAGACCCCATGTAACCTGGTTCAGACCTCGGATCGGTCTTCAAGCCATCGACTCCACCCCTACCTCCATATATGAACTAACCGAGCCTCCCTCCCAGAAATCCCTCTACTCGACCACTCCTTAGCAACGTTCAACCACTCAACTAAATCCCAAGCCAAACATCTCGACACACCAGAAACTCTTAACCACACAAGGATCGCAGCCCTTTGCACCGAATTCAGAAAAATGTGAGTTTCAAAGCATGGAATGCAAAGATACATGCAAAAACCAAAACCAACCATGCACATACTTGGATCGAGAGTTTCAGAAAACAAATACTCACATAACAGCATATATATATATATATATCATGTATGATGCATAAATAAAATGGTACAAATGTGTGCCTTGATGTTATAGACGCGAGGGGATCGAAGAACGATTGCCGGAGATATTTTTTTCTTCAAGAAATGATCTTGGCCGATGGAACCTTCAGCAGAAAATGGTGAAACCGATGGAGAATAATGATGAACAAGTGGGTGTCAGCTGGTGGGGGGAAAGGTAGGGTTAGGTTTAGGTTAAAGAATGGTTTAGTGTTAATTAAATAGTAATCAAATGGCTAATGGGCCCTAAATTGTTTAATTAAAAGCTTAAAAGAGTTTTAAGCCCAACGAGCTTAAAAGTTGGCCCATTAAATCCAAATACAATCTCGAAAAATATTTCGTGTTGAAATGATTTTGAAAATATTAGCCGAACCATTAAAAAGTCTCCCGATTCGATAAAATTTGCGTACCGTTAAAAATTAAAATCCTGCGGGTAAAAATACCCAAAATTTCCCATTTTCAAAAAATACACTTAAAAATGATTTAAATTAATTTACAAAAATAAATCGTGAAATAAAATAGTTTTTCCTGAAAATTCTCCGGTCTCCGATCATCGTTCGAACGTGAAATGCATCTAGAAATCCTAATGCATGAATTTCATGAATTAAATCTTATCATGCATGAATTATGTATAAAATGCATAAAAATAATTAAACACAAATTAATGAAATAAACATGCATTTTATGCTTTAAAAGAATTTAATAAAATACCAAATAAATTTAATAATTTGCATCATGTGGTTCACGTGGACTTTTCGGTTTTCGGAACGTTACACCAAGGGGCAATGAGACTGTACTCTCTGGAACTTCTGTTTGAATCACTTGAATTCCATGTTTACACTTGTGTGTCTGCAATTGACAAATTTTTTTTTCATCCAAGACAGTGATTTGGTGGTAATGTACTGGTCACACAAAGTATTAATGCATAAAATGGTCCAGGGCAAATATTGCTCAGTAGTATAGCATTTTGATCTTAGTAGATATTTTTGTGTTTCTTGAAGTATGTCGGTTGGCTGTTGATTCTCTTTCTAGGAAGGAGGCAAGAGAAGTACGTAAAAAAGTTTCAGAACAAGGGAACCCATCAGCTTTTAAAGACTTGCCCAAAGTTATTTTGAGGTACTGAAAGCTATTTTTTTTAGTCAATTGCCTCCTACGAATTGGATTGCCAGGTTGATAACCTGTTTCTACTTGCCTCCCCACAATTAAGATCCCTACCGAGTACCGAATGATATCATTACCGTCAATCCATAAGCTATATTGCAAAAATGAAGTGGACTACAAATTTTCCTTGACAATCAGAAATAATTTGCTTTAGTCTGCCTGTCCTCACAGCTCTTTCATTTGTCTCTTCACCACCCATACTTTACCCCCTTTGAGTTATCAATACCTCACTTGTTGATTGAATATGGTGATATTTGGCTCCTTGTCATAATATCTTATTTTTCTTATTGAATTTAGTTTTCAATTTCTACTTCTTTGGTATTCCCTGCTATTGTTCGAGTTTTCTCTTCAAAAACTTTTTTGGATTTGTTGGTCACAAATATATACCAATTGGGAATATCAATCGCATGCTATGTGAGTTAATTATAATTCCATTTATGCGCGCATGATAAATATTTATGGCTGTGTGTCCTTTTTGTCTTGTCTGGACTTTCTACTGGGCTTCTATTTCTTCCCAGAGATCAATACTATCCCGTCATTGTGAGTGCTGTATCTTTGTATAAATTTTATGGGAATTAGGGGATGATACTTTTTCTCCATCATTTATCCTTGCCACTTGACGAAGTTTGGTTCAAGAAATCGAATTGATGCACAAGTGCTAGAGCATTTAAACCCAACTGACGTTTCTTGTATCATGAACTACTATCTATCATATTCCCTAAAGGTTCTTGCTTGTTGGCAATCGTTGCTGCATTTTCAAAAAATGACTTTTCTGTTTCTTGTAGAACATAACTTTATCGAATCAAATGGTTTGTTATCTGTCCGCCGTGCACAAATCCTTTTCCTTTTGATGAGTTTTTCTTTGGTTGATTTCTATATTTCTTTTCAGTCTCTCCTTGGCTTTAGGCCTTCATATTACTTTTGTTTCTCTTCTACATCGAGGAAGTTAGACTAGAATTTGTGGTTGAGGAGTTTAGTTTAATCGTGTATAGAAACACGGTCAACATGCAGGAAGAGAGATTCTTCATATCGAAAGCTAGAGGCTAGAAAAAACGGTTAAAAGATCTAGAGAAAATATACACGGATATATCTAAGCAGAAAGAGTTACAGGTATCAATATTTCAGAGAGTACGTTATACGATTCATTTTTTCCTTGTTTCGCTGTAGCGTAATCATTTTAATGCATCATTGGTGCAGAAAATGGGTAAGAAACGCAAACTGCGTGAAGATGAAATGGTTAGTCCCACTTCAAGACTCGTGTATAAATGGCGACAGGAAAGGAAATGTTGAATAGAATACTTATATAACGAATATTTCTTGAATGAGAACCTGAGGAGGGGACGTGCAACAATATCTTGTAGTCATCTGGGAAGCACAATTTTCGTAACTGTGTGGAAACTGCGTGATTTTTTAATCCGAACAACCGTAAACGTTGAAACACAATTTTTCTGTGACTGATGTTGGAAACAAAAGTATACTTCAATGTTTTCATAACCGGATAACCTTCATAACCGGACCGGTGATCGAATCGAAAAACACATGTTGAATTTATGGTGTGACTTAAAATTGTTATATTATATAAAATAATAATATAATATTATAAATAATTAAAAAGATATAGTTACTGATATAGTGATATTTCATGCTTTTAAGTTCCCAAAAATACTATGCCATTAGAGCAGTCAGATCCATCAAATTTCACTGCGAAGAACTACAATAATGTGTGTAAAGTTTATAGCTTATATTTTTATTGTCGAAATTCTTTTCCATAAAAATATAATAGAAAAAAGTGGAAAATAAAGTGTTGTTTTGAATGTTTTATATATATATATATATATATATATATATATATATATATATATATTTAGAAAACTAACATTTAAAAATATGTTCTATTTAGATATATGTGTAATAAAAGAGTTACTTTGGAGAGAGTTCAAACAAGTTTTATGGTTTATGCATAAGTTTTTAGGTTTGTTACCTTTTGCTATGACAAGCGAGCAAACTTGGGCCGCCACACATCGATTTGGTATTTAAATAATTCGGTGGTGAACCCAAGTTGGTGATTTATTGTTAAATTTGATCGTGAATTATTTAGTTTTGGCCATATTGATAAGTTGTTTTTGATACTGGGTGAGAAAATTAAAGATAAGGCATTTCTAGATTTGATAAAAAGGTTGTTTGAATGTAAGATAGTCAACATTGAATTGGGTAGGGTTTGTTTGGGCAGGGGTCTACCTCAAGAATCTGCCTTGAGTTCGATGTTGATCAATGTTTACTTTAATGGGTTTGATAAGGAAGTTCAAGAATTACTATTAAACACGAATTAAGAGATTCCTAAGTTCGTGGAAAATGATCTTGTATCGGCTGAAAGAGATTCAGACCATGTTTTTTTATAAGCCATTGAAGATTTATGTTGTCCGATTATTGGATGAGATATTGATTGTTACTTCAGGAACAAAGATTGATGGCTTTAGAATTGAAGAATAGAGTAGTGAAGTTATTAGAACGTGATTTGGATTTGAGAGTGGATAAACTTACAACTGTCATTCATAGCGTGGTTCACTACAAAAAAACGAAAGGCATAGCGACGGTTTTAATAAAACCGTCGCTATTATAGTGACGGTTTTTCCTGAACCGTCGCTATATAGCGACGGATTTTATTAAAACCGTCGCCTATTAAATTTAGCGACAATTTACTAACACCTGTCGCTATAATAGCGATATCAACCGTCGCTAATATTGCGACAATTCCACAAACTGCTCATTGTCCGTGCAACTGATGGCACCGACGATCACCCCCCGCCCTCTTCGGCCCCGGGCCTCACATGCTCACCAGCTTCCGCTTGGTTCGTCCCCGAACCACACCGTACTAAGAGAGGTCGGCTCTGATACCACTTGTAACGCCCTAGATTCGACGACTGTTCTCACTGTTTCAAGACGGGTCTTTCCAACGTGCTTATGTCCTCACTCACACGCACCCTGGAAAACTTCCAGGGAGGTCACCCGTCCCAAAATTGCCCCAAGTCAAGAACGCTTAACTTTGGAGTTCTTGTGTGATGAGCTACCGAAAAGAAGATGCACCTTCGTGATATGAGTAGTACCAATCAAATCTTTTAAGCCCTCTTCAACTGTACAGTCCATTACATTGAACAGTCTCGGAATCCCTCTCATTTCCGTGTGGGTCGGTTCATTCATGTTCCCTCCACCTAGAAGCCTGCCAGAAGCCGCTCATTGTCCGTGCAAACCCTCTTCGGCCCCGGGCCTCACATGATTGTGACGTCCCGAAAATTTGAGATCCACATGAACCACGTGCGTGCAAGTTATTAAATTCTTTATATATTTTATTAAATGGTTTTAATGCATGTTTAATTCATTGATTTGGGTTTTAGTTCACTATTTAAGAATTGCCATTATTTTAATATTTATGTTTAATTGATGCACGTTAAAATGTTTTTTTTGAGTTTCATGTTCAGGCGATTACTCGAGGCGGGATCGAGGAAAAGACCGGTGATGATTGTTAGCAATTTAAAGTGTGATATTTTATTTTAAGTTTAAGATGAGGCATTTTAAATAATTTATTAAGTTTTTAGTATTTTAAAAGCCTTATTTATGTATTTAGTAATTTAAGAGTTTAGAACTTTTAAAATTAGTGTGTAATTATTTTAATGGAGGAGTTTGATTAAATTAGTGTATGTCAACCTTTAGTTAGTATTTTAATTAGTTAATTTAGCACTAATTTCTCCTAATTAAAAACCCACACACACGTTACACACACTCACACACACTTACACGTTTTTACACACACTAAAACACACAACACGCCTACACATTCATTTTCAGATTTTTAAAGAAAGAAAACTTAGGGTTCTTGAGAGAACAAGCAGCCGCCCCCCTTCCCCTCTATTTTCCAGCAAGTTTTTCGTAGATTTTATTGAAAGATAATCGAGCCACCATCGTCCCAGATCAGCTTCGCTTCTTTCTCCGCTTCGGTATTGCCGTGTCAGTAAAGTTTATCATCAAAAGGCACGTATAATCTTCCTTTTGCTGCATCGATCATGTCATATTATGTGTTGCGTTGTTGCGTAAAAAAATATGTGTGACGTTCGTCGTTTGAGCGGAAAACGGTTCGGATCAGTTTTATAATTTTAGATCTGAAAACTCGTTTTTGCTATCATTTTTAAAACTGCGACTTTTCGGTCGTGATTCTGAGAAAACCTTTAACGTAAAAATTGTAGAAGTTTTCGATACTTTCGATTTGATATAAAATTCGAAATATTTGGATAAAAATTGAGTGAGTTATGACCATTTTCGTGGGACTGCTCAAATTGCGTTTCCTGAAAATTATGTTAGTGATATGTTCTTGAAGTTATTTGTTGCAGGCTTCGTTGGGCATCGACGGGCTTGTGCTACTGCATTTAGATATGTTATGAGATGTATTTAGGTGTTATTTGGTGGTTCGTTTGTGTAGAACCCGTAAATTAAACCACGTATTTAAGCCATGCATAATTCTAGTATTTAAATTTAAAATGATTTTTATTGTATGAGTATTCAAATTCTTTTCTTTAAATTTATTTATTTTACGTGGTAGTTTAATTGTTATCTTTTCAGTAAAATAAGTGAGGCCGGACTGTAGATGGTGTATTGAGATAAGTTAATAAAGACTTATTTAAGAAGTGGTAATTTAGCATGTTAGTAAATATATTTTAAAAAGTTGACATGCATACAAGTTATTAAACTTCTTTGGTATTTTATTTAATTGTTTTTAAAGCATTAAATTCATGTTCCTTTCATTAATTTATGTTTAATTATTTTTATCCATTTTATGCATAATTCATGCATGATAGGATTTATTTCATGAAATTTTTGAAGTTCATGCATTAGTTTTTCTAGACGCATTTCACGCTCGAACGAGGAACGGAGACCGGGAAATTTTCAAGAAAATTATTTTAATTACATGATTAATTTTTATTAATTATTATAAGATGTTTTAAATGTATTTTTTCAATAAATGGGATTTGTTGGGTATTTTTACCCGCTAGAGCATATTTTTCATCGGTACGCAAATTTTAACAAAACGAGAGACTTTTTGAGGGCTCGGGAAATATTTTCAAAAAATGTACGTAAACAAAATATTTTTGAGTGTGTTTTTGGGCTTAATGGGATTATTTTATGCATAATGGGCCTAAAATTCAACTTAACATCATTAATTTTAATTAAACGTCCATTATACTAATTATATTATATCTAAACCTATCATTAAGACCCTAATCTCCCACCTCCATTTGGCAGCCGCCCACTCCACTTTTTAGCTGCCACTCCCCACGTTTTTCAGCAGCATTTTTTTCTCCCATTCCATAAGCAAGCTTCGGCCCCTTAGTTTTCTTGCAAGCAAGGTCGTCCCTAGCTCCTCCGGTGCCTCCCCTTCACGTGGTTCTTCTAGGTTTCGAGCGTATAAACGCAAAGGCACGCTTGTATTTTCATTTTCTCATCACTCACTCCATTAATATGCTAAAAATCATGTATTTGTTTATAAATTTATCGATCTACATGGTGTTTATGTTTTTTAGAAAAGTTTGATGTGAATCTTGATTTATTGTGCATGAAACTCACGCTTTTCTTGCTTAGTGCAAAGGCTGACTAGTTCTGCTGATAAGGGTCATTGTGAAGAGGTTTATTGCTGTCATGGGTTAAGGAAAATAGTGCTGGAGTCGAAGGTTGCATGAGTTGTGGGAATATCCGATTGAGTTTGTTTCATTTTGGTCGTTGTGGCTTGATCGGGGTGGTGGGAAGAGTTCCAGCTGTAGGAGAGCCTAAACAAACCACGGTGCAGCCCTTGAGGGGGTTGAGGCATGGCCAAGAAGGGCTCAACAGCAGCTGGTCGTAGCCTAGGGGTGGTCTAAGCGTTGGCGTCGAGTGAGGGCTAGTGAACGAGGGGTGCTTCCTTGTGTGTCTTGGAGTGTGCGGGGGTTGAGGGCTTGCATGGGGCTGTAGGTTCGTTTCAAGTGAGTCCAGTAGGTCCTAGGGAGGCCTAGGCGAGGTCGAATCATGGCTGGTCCTCGATGGTTTGGTCTAGGAAGGTTAGAACGTGAATTCGGTGCACTCGGGTTACGGTTGGTAACTTGCTGGATTTTTCCAGCAGCCGTTTAGGGATTTGTTCGAAAGTTTTAAGGTCTAATTTTAATGGTTTTAGGGTATTTTAGATGTTTATAAGGTGTGGTAAAAGTTGAGAAAAATTTGGTTGAGTTTCGAGTCGATTCGGGTTAAAACCGGGACCCCGATCAAAGTTTTTAAAACGAATCGGTTTAGTTGTATTTTTGGCTCGAAATTACGTCTAGGAATATTTTTAAATATGTTTTGGGAAATTTTAAGGAGTTTAGTAAGCTTCGGGTCAATTTTAGAGGTCCAGGGTTGAAACGGAAATTTTTGGGTTTCCAGGGGTAAAATGGTCATTTTACACCCGGGGTGAGATTTTGGTCGTGGCAGCGCCCTGAGCACAAATCATGATATTTTTAAATGTTCATGCATTCACGTTTACGATTTTTACGCTATTATAATAATTATGGTGCATGCTTCGTTTAAAAGAATTAAGAGAGAGAAAAAGTAAGAAAGTGAAGAGCATTCCGTCTCCGCCGCGCCGCGTCGTTAATTCGTTTGTTTTCTGTCAAAACAAACCAAGGCATGTTTATATCTTCTTTCACTCTTCAATCAAGTCATGTAGGTATTTTTAAATATCGCAAGTACATGATTTTAATGCAAGAAGATCGAAATTATTCATATTTAATGATGTTATTTAATTATATCACGTGCGAAATATTCATTTTGAGATTTATGTGATATTGCTTAAGGTCACTTTACTATCTTGGGATTATTATTTCACCCGGTCGCCAGTTACCGGTCAGTTCAGTTCTCGATCGTCAGTTACCGGTCCGGTCGTCAGTTACCGATAAGTTTCACCCGGTCGCCAGTTATCGGTCGTCAGTTATCGGCCCGGTCGCCAGTTACCGGTCAGTTCAGTTCAAGGACCACTTGCGTAGACCATAATCTCACCAAGAAAATCATTACAAGTTATTTCATTACAGGGCTCCAAGGAGAGAACATTTTTACAATGATATTTTCAGTTCAGTTATGCACGTTCTATAATTACCATTGAAATGATATTTTATGTTACAAATCATTACAGGATATTTTCACTTGCATGCGACTTTATTATTTATTTACTCGTTATTTACGATATATGCATGCTGAGTCTTTAGACTCACTAGACTTGATTGTTGTAGGTACTATAATGGGATTATTACTTCACCCGGTTGCCAGTTACCGGTCAGTTCAGTTTGTACCACCCAGTATACTGTGGCATTAATCTGATCAGACGTTCATTACTTCACCCGGTCGCCAGTTACCGGTCAGTTCAGTTCAGTTCAGTGCAGGGGCCACTAGCGTAGACCATAATCTCAACAGAAAATTATTACATGCTATTTCATTACAGGGCTCTATTGAGCAAACATTTCACTTATGATTTTCAGTCAGTTATGCACGTATTATAATTGCTCATGATAAGTTATTTTCACGTTATGCCTCATGACATGATATTTTTACTCCCATGAAATTTTATTATATTATTTACTCGTTATTTACGATATATGCATGATGAGTCTTTAGACTCACTAGACTTGATTGTTGTAGGTACTGATGATGTCAGGACCGAGGGCGAGGACCAGTGAGCCAGCTCGAGTCGGTAGTAGTGGAACCCGAGGACCTCATTTTTCAGTATTTATTATTTTATGATCAGATATTTTTATCTGTCGTTGGATTATTTTTTTACGGTTATTTTGCAAACATTAAATACTTCCGCTGTCATTTTGAACATTAAACTTTATTTATCAAATTAATAAATGAATGAGGCCTTTTATTTATTTAAAGATAAAATTCTCAATTTTTTCCGCAAATTCTCAAACACGAATTTTCGGGCCTTTACAGTTTGGGTCGGGATTGGCTTGGGATGTAATAGAAGTCGTAGGAAGCGAAACGATGCCGAATTACGGGTTATTGTTGAATTGAAGTTACTTGTCGATGTTTGGGAACTTTCAGGGTGTTTGTATGAGTTTGAATCAATGTAATAACATCCTAGGATGAGTCTTGAGGTGTTTGTTCATGGTCCTTAGGCTTGGATTGAAAGGGTGAATGAATAAGTTAGTGAATTTTCGTGAGTTTGCAAGTCCAGTGCCTACCCGGACCCCTACACAGAGTCCGTGTCCGTTTTCCTTCAAAAATACGAAATTCCAGAGCCTACCCGGACCTGTACACGGACCCCTACACGGGGTCCGTGTACCCCTCTTTAAAAAAAAATATTAAAAAAAAATTATTTAATTTTTTTGGATTTGCTTCGGGGTTCTATATCATGGTTTAGTATGAAGGATAAAAGATATTTATGTAAAAATATAGGATTTGTTTTGGGGTTCTATCTCATGGCTTAGTACGATGATTAAACGAGGTCAAGTCCGGAGCGAACTAGAATGTCATAAGCTACTTATTCACTTTTGTGTGAGCTCGAGTACCTACATCTAAGACATGCAAGTTAAGTATTTAAATTCATGTTAGTATGTGCAGCAACGGCCCTAATCGAAGTCTAACGAATCCCTCAACGCCAAGTAAGTATGATGACGTGCAAAAGAAAACATTTTAAAGTTTTGAGGTATGCTAATTGCTTTGTGACCAAATGTATGAATGGGTTTGGAAGTCGGTGAACGTTGCCGAGGACCTCTCCGCCCCGTTAAACTTATGAACGGGTTCAGATCGGGATTGGAAAGCGTTAAACTTATGAACATGGACCAATCCACCTGTTAAACTTATGAACGGGGATCTTATGTATGCGGCAGTGGATACGTCCCTGTCAGCCCAGTACTGTGGTGTGTCTGATCAGGCCTTATTATGTTATGGGTCACTTACTTTGAAACATGCCTCTACGCAAAATTATGCTTTATACGCTCAAGTTTATGTTACGATAATGTTTAAGAAAAACTCACGTTGATGGCACGTCTAAGTTAAGCTCACGATGTTCAAGTTTCAAGCATGTTAAATTCAAGTTCAAGTATGTATGTTCTATTTTTAAAGTTGCATGCGGTTTTATTATGTAGTATTCGCTATTTCCCAGTTTATACGTGTTGAGTCTTTAGACTTACTAGACTTGATCGATGCAGGTGAGTATGTTGATGAGGAGACATGAGGTGGCGACCAAGGGGCAGGCTTGGACTGAGCGGGAGGCAAACCCGAGGACCGCCCATGTTTTGAAGTTTTATGAAAATGTTCAAACGCTTTTGTCAAACTCTATTTTTAGATATTTGTTTGCAACAAATAGTTGAGTGGTACAGTTATTTTACCGGATTTTGAAAGTTCATGTTTTATTTAAGAAAATTTTTAATTTTTCCGAAAATTATAAGTAGCAAAAGTACGGTACGTTACAGTTGGTATCAGAGCGGTGTTCTTGTAAAGGGTTATGCCTACTGCCAGTCGCAAGAAGCTCACGAAGTCACACCTCAAGTCTATAAGTTTTAAAGTTTCAAATTTATGATTATGTAGCAAGCGTTAAGTCATGATTTCAACATGTGCATGTTTTAATGCAATCACCTGTATGTTTACATGATATACGTTTTAGAGTACAGGTTTATTTGTCATTACGAATTGAGATTGGATCCTTAAAACTTTTATGCATGTTACGACATGAAATGAGAAATTATTTAATTTTCTTGCATGCTGATGCGGTGGAATTGGACATGTGTAAGAATTCTGCTTTTGGGCGTTAGGAAAAGTCGGAAATGATTTGTCTATATTAATTTTTGGTTAGTAGTACTGATGTTATACTTGTGGGTCATAAGTTAAACTCGAAAATTATGAATGCTTTTGGGACTTGTAGATTTTCTAAAAAACTACTGATGGTTCGTGGTTGCTAGCTGATTTGCTTTTTGAGAACTCCGTGTAAGGATTAATGATTTGGGGCTACGACGATCTTTGGAGGTATAAAAAGCGTAGAATTTATTTAGGATGCATGCTCCCCCTAGTTGGGTTTAAGGATTGAATTGTGCGAATTGAGGACTTTAAGGACCTAATTGTAATAAAAAATAATTTGAGGACCTAAGTGCAAAAAATATTTCTAAGGGACTATTTTCGAATTTACCGAAGTTTGGGATTAAATTCTAAGTTTTTAGAATTTTAAGGTTTAATGAGGCAAAAATCGAAAATTTTATTGGGGACCGGAAATGAAAATTTCGTGTGGTTGTAGGGCCAAAATGGTAATTCTCAAGGACTCTAAGGGCCAAATTGCAAATTCCGAAATTTTTGATGATTACATTCGAACTTGGAGGAACACCTGGGTTAAATAAGTAATTTTTTTCAAGGTTATGGAAATTGATTTTGGGTTTAATAAATTTAAAATTTTTGAACTTTATGATACGGAGAACCTATAAAATGGAATTAAGAACGCCAAGAATCTATGGGTAACTATGGAATTTACGAGAATAAAAAAATGGATAATTTTCGAGAGAATTAAGAATTAATGTTGTTATCTTAAGAAATTTGAGGGACTAGTTTAGCAGTAAGTGAGAATTGAATGGTTTAAATGATAGGAATTTTAGGTGATTTGGGCTTAAAGGATATTTAGAACCTTTAGATATCTAGGTTATAATGTTATAACGAATGGTAATCAAGGACATTGTAGGATGAATCAATATCGGGCTTGAAAATTTAAGCGTTAGTGAAATAACATTGTGGCAAATTAGGAATTTAACGTGATGGTGATTTAAAGTATAGTTGATCAGTTAGTTAAGTTATAAGAGTAGACATTGAGATAACGAATTGTTGGGCACTTAAGTTTGAGGTGTCATAAGTTTTAGTCATGATCTTAACAGTTAGGACTATATTTTTGTTGGAATTTGATTCTTCTAGAAAGTGTCGTATGATTGATAGTTAGGTTACTCGATAAATGCATGTAAGGATTGTGGTAGACAACTTGCCTTGAGGAATTTTTGTAATCCATTAAGCAACTTGAGAATAAGTGAATGTGTGTGTTTGGAATTATGTTATCCAAAACTATTTGGGTAGCGTAAGTTTGAATTGCAAATCTACGGAAATGTGGGTTCATATGAAAATTTTGGGTGAAATAAACACGAAAAAGAATCAGCTGTGTCCAACATAAGCTACCAATGGACGAATATTAAGATTTTCATTGAGTAAAGAAATCTAAAATCTTGAATTGAGGATTCTAGAATTCTATGGGTTATAAGTGAAGTTGATTGATTAGAGTTAATCCATCATTAACAAAGGAAACCATTTAAGTTTTATACGCTAGAATTAATTAAGTATTGAGGATATGTCAAAGTGTGACATTCGTTCCAATGAGGAAGGTCCAAGTGTCTTATGCCTCAACTATATTGTAATTGGGAAGAGAACAATTTAAGCATGTAATTGATGTTAGAAAGATTTTATATAACATGTAGAAGATGGGTATTAGATATTTTGGGTTTTATGAATTAACACTACTCAAATTTAACATTTGCAACAATTTTGTAATTGGAATGTACTTGTAAATAGCTAAATTACGTAAGGTTGGTGTCGTAAGATAAAGATTCGATTCAAGGATATTGGGCTGATATTATTATGGAGTTAAGATAAGGTTTAACTTTTAAGTGTATTGCCGAGGATAGAAGTTGATCAGTAACCTTTGGCGCTGAGAGTTCTTAAGTTGAACTGCGTAAATGCTAATGTAATAGGTCGTTGAACAATACGTGTATAGTATAAGGAAGGTAAGATACGACAAGTTTGAACTTCCATTTCTAATATTGAGAAAAGTGAGGAAAGTCAGAATTCGAGGTCATAGTAAAGTAAGGCTAAGTTACCATAAGTCGTTTTAAGTTGTGATTCACGAACGAGATTTTTGGTAGGCAATCTAATTAGGATTGAATAGTCGTAAGGACAACCTAGGATTTAAAAATTTATTTATCAGAGTAGCGCAGCGGCAGCATAGATTGTTGGGACACTAGAGTTAAGAATCTAACTGTTGGATTATCAAGGATAAGCGAATTTTGGGGACGAAATTCAAATTAAGGGGGACAGATTGTGACGTCCCGAAAATTTGAGATCCACATGTACCACGTGCGTGCAAGTTATTAAATTCTTTAAATATTTTATTAAATGGTTTTAATGCATGTTTAATTCATTGATTTGGGTTTTAGTTCACGATTTAAGAATTTGCATTATTTTAATATTTATGTTTAATTGATGCACGTTAAAATGTTTTTTTGAGTTTCATGTCCAGGCGATTACTCGAGGCGGGATCGAGGAAAAGACCGGTGACGATTGTTAGCAATTTAAAGTGTGGTATTTTATTTTAAGTTTAAGATGAGGCATTTTAAATAGTTTATTAAGTTTTTAGTATTTTTTTTTTTGACCAGAAGTTTTTAGTATTTTAAAAGCCTTATTTATGTATTTAGTAATTTAATAGTTTAGAACTTTTAAAATTAGTGTGTAATTATTTTAATGGAGGAGTTTGATTAAATTAGTTTGTGTCAACCTTTAGTTAGTATTTTAATTAGTTAATTTAGCACTAATTTCTCCTAATTAAAAACCCACACACACGTTACACACACTCACACAAACTCACATGTTTTTACACACACTAAAACACACAACACACCTACACATTCATTTTCAGATTTTTAAAGAAAGAAAACTTAGGGTTCTTGAGAGAACAAGCAGCCGCCCCCTTCCCCTCAATTTTCCAGCAAGTTTTCGGCGATTTTATTGCAAGATAATCGAGCCACCATCGTCCCGGATCAACCTCGATTCTTTCTCCGCTTCGGTATCGCCGTGTCGGTAAAGTTTATCATCAAAAGACACGTATATTCTTTCTTTTGCTGCATCGATCATGTCATATTATGTGTTGCGTTGTTGCGTAAAAATATATGAGTGACGTTCGTCGTTTGAGCGGAAAACGGTTCGGATCAGTTTTGAGATAATTTTAGATTTGAAAACTCGTTTTTGCTATCATTTTTAAAACTGCGACTTTTCGGTCGTGATTCTGAGAAAACTTCAAAGTCAAAATTGTAGAACTTTTTGATACCTTCGATTTGATATAAAATTCGAAATATTTGGATAAAAATTGAGTGAGTTATGACCATTTTCGTGGGACTGCTCAAATTGCGTTTTCTGAAAATTATGTTAGTGATATGTTCTTGAAGTTATTTGTTGCAGACTTCGTTGGGCATCGACGGGCTTGTGCTACTGCATTTAGATATTTTATGAGATGTATTTAGGTGTTATTTGGTGGTTCGTTTGTATAGCGGCCCGAAAATTCATTTTTGAAACTTTGCGGAAAAATTAAAATTTTTTCTTTTTAAAATAATCAAAATTGCCTCATTCACAAAATCAACTTATAAATCAAGTTTAAATGTTCAAAATAGCAGCGGAAGAAATTATTACTCGCCAAAATAACAAGTTAAAGTATTCAACAACTGATAAAAAGTTTGAGCATAAAAAAATGGCAAGTGCTGTAAATGAGGTCCTCGGGTGCCACTACTGCCGACCCAAGCTAGCTCACTGGTCTCCGCCCTCAGCCCCGACATCATCAGTACCTACAACAATCAAGTATAGCGAGCCTAAAGACTCAGCATGCATATATTGTAAATAACGAGTAAATAATATAGTAAAATTTGCATGAGACAAAAATATCATGTCATGAGGCATACTCGTAAAATAACTTGTCATGAGCAATTATAATACGTGCATAACTGAACTGAAAATTGTAGAAAAAAAATGTTTGCTCCTTGGAGCCTTGTACTGAAATAACATGTAATAATTTTCTGTTGAGATTATGTTCTACGCAAGTGGCCCCTGAACTGAACTGACCGGTAATTGGCGACCGGACCGGTAACTGGCGATCGGATTAAGTAATGAATTCTGATCAGACTAATGCCACAGTATATTGGGTGGTACATAACTGAACTGACCGGTAACTGGCGATCGGACCGGTAACTGGCAATCGGATTTAGTAATGCTCCCATGATCGGTAACCGGCGACCGGGTGAAGTAATAATCCCATGATAGTAAAGTGGCCACCAGCAATATCGCATAAATCTCAAAATGAATATTTTGCACGTGATATAATTAAATAACATCATTAAATATGACCAATTTCGATCTTCTTGCATTAAAATCATGTACTTGCGATATTTAAAAATACCTATATGGCTTGATTGACGAGTGAAAGAAGATATAAACATGTCTTGGTTTGTTTTGACAGAAAACAAACGAAATAACGACGCGGCGCGGTGGAGACGGAGTGCTCTTCACTTTAACTTTTTCTCTCTTAATTCTTTTAAACCAAACATGCACCATAATTATTATAATAGCGTAAAAATCGTAAACGTGATGCATGAACATTTAAAAATATCATTATTTATGCTCAGGGCGCTGTCAGGACCAACATCTCACCCCGTGTGCAAAATGACCATTTTGCCCCTGGAAACCCAAAAATTACCATTTTGCCCCTAGGCGTAAAATTCTATGTTTTTGACATTTTCTTAATTCCATTGACTCTAACATGTCCCAAATAATTATTTAAGCCTATAAGAATTTTCCCATATTTTATTTGGCTTAAATTGATGACTTTTAAATTAATCCTTAAATACAACATAATAATGCGCTTTAATCCCGAATTAAATCAAACCTTAGTATAAAATTCCCAAATTAAAAACTTGAACTTATAATAATTATTTGAGCTTAAATATAATTTTCCATAATTTTACTAAACTTAAATCTAGGCGTTTCAATTAATTCTTTAATTAATATTTCGTGCAGTGACTAAATCCCGGATAAATCAAAACTCATTATTTTGATCCGAAGCTTACCGAACTCCTTAAAATGTCCCAAAATTTTTTTAAAAGCATTCCTTAGACGTAAAATCGAGCCCAAATTCATAACTTAACATATTCGTTTTAAAACTTGGACCGGGGTCCCGGTTTTAACCCGAATCGACCCAAAACTTAACCAAATTTCTCCCAACCTTTTTCCATACCTTATAAACATATTAACACCCTTAAAACCTTCAAAACCAGCCCCTTAAACCCCTCGACCAGGCCCCTTAGGCTGCTGGAAATTTCTGTGCAAGACATCTTCAACCATAATTCAATAAACTTGCAAATTATCGATCCTAGCTCAAGACTACGAAGACCAGCGCCTAACCAACCATACTAGGACAAAGTTCAAACCCAAGAGACTCTCCTTGACCAAACCTAGCTGACATTACTGCCCCCCAAAACCCAGACCCGTGCGATCCTCACGAAGGCGCTCCGCAAGAGACCACCGAGTCACAACTCCACCTAGCTCTTCGACCGACTCCTAGACCTTGACCAGCTGCTCATGGTCCTCTCCCAACCCCGTCACAAACCCAAGGGGGTCAGCTCCTTGGCTGGAATTGAGCCATGCATTGCAGCACACCCCAAAACTTTAGATCTTGCCATACCGAACCACCCTACAACCAACACCGATCGGCCCTTAAAGTTATCGACCAAACCTTGACTCTAGCATCTTAACCTCATTATTCTCAACGTGAAAGTTCCCTAGCATGAAGATCGGCAGCCCCTTTACACAATGATGCAAGAAAACGTGAGATCCCAACAAAAGATTGCAAAAACACAACAAGAACTTGAGTAAAATGCATCCTCATGATAACCGAACCAAAGCCTCATGCATTTACTTAAATAACAGCAATAATATGGCGTGAATGAAGATAAAACGAGATACGAGCGTGCCTTGATGATTTATCTCGAAAACTTGAAGAATTTCGTGTCGGGGAGGCGCCGGAGGAGCGGAGAGTGGACCTTTCTTGAAAGAACAATGGAGGAAAAATGTTGATGCTGGTTTTCATGCCCAAAAAGGCTGCTGGAGAGTGGGTGGGGCGGCTGATAATAATAGAGTTAGGTTTAGGGTATTATTTAAATAGTAGATTACAAAATAATGGGCCCTAATTTAATAATTAAAAACTTTAAAAGATAATTAAGCCCAAAAAGCTTACAAGTAGGCTCATTAAATCCAAACACACTCCCGAAAAATATTTCGTGTTGGAAAGATTTTGAAAATATTAGCTGAACCTTCAAAAAGTCCCCCGATTCGATAAAATTTACGTACCGATAAAATAAAATCATGTGGGTAAAAATTACCAGAAAAATCTCATTTTTGAAAAATACACTTAAAAACATCTTATATTAATTAATAAAAATTAATCATGTAATTAAAATAATTTTCCTGAAAATTCTCCGGTCTCCGATCCTCGTTCGGGCGTGAAATACAACTTAAAAATCTTTAATGCATGAACTTTTAAAATTTCATGAAACAAATCCTATCATGCATGAATTATGCCTAAAATGCATAAAAATAATTAAACATAAATTAATGAAATAAACCTGAATTTAATGCTTTAAAAACAATTAAATAAAATACCAAAGAAGTTTAATAACTTGCATGCATGCCAACTTTTTAAAATATATTTACTAACATGCTAAATTACCTTTTCTTAAATAAGTCTTTATTAACTTATCTCAATACTCCATCCCCAGTCCGGCCTCACTTAATTAACTGAAAAGATAACAATTAAACTACTGCGTAAAATGAATAAATTTAAAGAAAAGAATTTAAATACTCATACAATAAAAATCATTTTAATTTTAAATACTAGAATTATGCATGGCTTATACGCAGTCTGATTTAACGGGTTCTACAACCCTCCCCCCCTTAAAAGAAATTCCGTCCCCGTAATTCGCTTATCCTTGATAAACAAAAAGTTTAGACTCTTAATTCTAGAATCTTAATAATCCACGCTTCCGATGCGCTACTCTGATAAGATAAATATTAAGCTGTCCTTACGTCTCCTCAATCCTAAATAAATTTGTCTATCAAAGTCCTCGTTTGTGAATCGCAACTTAAAACAACTTATGGTGACTTAGTTCTATTCAACTATAGCCCCGAATTTTGACTTATCCCGCAGTTTCTCATACTAGAAATGGATGTCCAAACTTATCGCACCTTACTTTTCTTATACTATACTAGTAATATTCATCGACTTATTATATTAGCATTTATGCAGTTATAAACCTTTGTACCAAAATTTACTGATCGACTAGTATTCTCAGTAGAACGCTTAAAGGTTACACCTTATTTCAACCTCATAGTAGTATTAGCCTAAAATCCTTGTATCGAATCTTTATCTTACGGCAGTAAACTTACGTAACTTATTATTTACAAGTGTATCCTGGGTGTGAAATCGTTGTAAATCTTAAACCTCGAATAAACGTTAATCCATAAAACTTAATTATACAACATCGACCTTCTACCTTAATAATAACACTTCTAGGATCAATTACCTGCTCAACTATCTTCTTCTCAATTACAATCTAGTTGAGGCCTAGGACTCTGAACTTCCTCAATAGAACAAGTGTCGCATTCTTATGTATCCTTAATGATTACTTAATTCTAGCATATAAACTTAATAAGTTAGCCAATGGTAGCATTAGACTAACTTTAATAAATCAATTTTACTTATAACCCATAGAATTCTAGAATCTCCATATCAAGATTTTAGATTTCTTACTTGATAAAAATTTTAATATTCATCCATTGATAACTTATATTGAACACAACAAATTTCTTTTGTTTTTATTTCACCCAAAATTTCCGTATGAACAAATATATATCTCATAAATTTGAAATTCAAACTTACCTAATCCTAATAGCTTTGAATAAAATAATCCCAAATCACATATTCGTTTAGTCCCAAGTTTGTTAACGTCTTCCAACATTTCTCAAGACAAGGTGTCGACCTCACCTCTTGCGTGCGTTTATCAATTAAGTAACCCTCATTGTGCCCAACTTTCAAAAAGAATTTAAATTCTCACCAAGTATAATCTTAACTGTTATGATAATGACTAAAACTTGTGACACATCAAACTTATGTTCCCAAAAATTTACTAACTCAATGTTTATCCTTATAACTTAACTAACCGATCAAATTTACCTTAAATCGTCGTCACTTTAAATTCTTAATTTGCCACAATATTATTTCATCAACGCTTAGTTTTTCACGCCTAAGATTGATTCATCCTACAATGTCCTTGGTTACCATTCATTATAACATTATAACCCAAATATCTAAATATTCTGTATTTCCTTCGAGCCTAAATAACCAAAAATTCCTACCATTTAAACCGTTCAATTCTCACTTACTACTGATAAACTAGTCTCCAAATTTATAAAAAAATTACAAAATTAATTCTTAATTTCCTCGAAAATTATCCGATTTGTCATTAATCGCAAGAATCCAACAATTACCCATAAGTTCTTGGCGTTACTAATCCCACTTTATAGGTTTCTCGTACATAAATTTCAGAAATTTTAAGTTTATTAAACCCAAAATCAATTCCCATAACCTCAAAAATTATTGACTTAACCCAAGTGTTCCTCAAAGTTCGAGATAGCTGTCATGCAGGTTCTTTATTCTGAAATTTAAATTTTTGGATGCAGAAAATTGAAAGACTTAATGGTATGCTGCATTCTCTTGACAATCAGTCATCATCCAAACATGTTTATTATGCCGACAACAGGTGAGTGATCAAGACTTTTTTCTGCTGATTCTTGATAGTTTTCATACCCATTTTATTCCCTTCTACTTTAGAAAGAATGATAGGACTCGTTTTTACGTGTTTTTAGTGTTGGTTTTGAGTCGCATTCATGCATCATATTAGTTTGTTTAGTTTAATTTAGCATTCATTTAGCATGATTTAGCATTTGGCTGATCTCGTGTATTTTGTGGTTGTTTTGTAGGAAGTGGACCAAAAAGTGGGATTTTATTTGCATAGCATCGAAGAGGTCTCGCTAGGGCGGTCAAAAGTGACCGCCCCAGCGAGCATATTGGCCCAGCCGAGGAGTTTCTGCGCGAGTCCTTCGCTAGGGCGGTCAAAAATGACCGCCCCAGCGAATCCATCGATGTGAACGAGAATATTTTGCGCGAAGCTCTCGCTAGGGCGGTCAAAAGTGACCGCCCCAGCGAGACCAAAGACACGGCCAGGAATTTTAATTCGAGAATCACTCGCCCCAGCGGACAATCTTGACCGCCCTAGCGAGCGACGCAATCCTGGAAGATTTGTTTCCAAGTTTTGTGGACTCTATCTTACACCATAACCTAAGACACGAGAGAGGCGCCGATGGGGAGACCATTCTGATATTTTCCATCACTTTTCTTGGGAGGAAGGCTAGGAGCAAAGGAGATTTTCGAAGACCTCGAGATTTCCAAGCGTCGTGGCCGTCATCCATCGTCAACCTTAGTATTTTAATTATTCAGTTTTTATTTCTTGCATAGATTGTTGATTTTTATTATGAATTTTGTTGGCTAAACTCTATATTTGTTGGGATTTGAGGGGATCCTACCCCATACTCGTTGTTTAACATTATTTATCGACGTTTTTATGAGTGATTTGTTTATGCTTTTGTGCTTTCTTATTTCAATTGAAGTCTAGCTAACTTCCTTTGATTATTTCATGTTGTTAATGATTTCGATAGAATAATTGACAATAGGATCGAATAGCATAGACCACGGATTTACAATTTTAGTAGATATACGGAATTGGGTACGTGTCGATAGTGATAATTCACCCGGATGAAAGCTAGCGGATTCCATAGAACGTAATGCAATCGTGAACTGTTAAATAATTGAGGATACTTGATTACTGCATGTTTATGATTAGTATTAATATAGCTCGACAGAGTATATTAATTAGTCTAGGGAATTCCGTCGAATGCACGAGTAAAAGTCGAGTATAATTATTTGAACACGAGCGGTAGGTGAACTGATAATTCCCAACAAATTCGCTTCTCATTTGATTTACATCCAATTTAATCATTGATTTCTTGATTATTTGTTCTTGCATTTTAATCATTTTAGTTATTAAATTCACTTTAGTTTAATCACCAACTCAATCTATCGTTGCTAAAGAAATTGAAGTGAAAATAAGAATATTGTAACGCAGTCCTTGTGGATCGATACTCGTATTCACTTACGTTTATTATAACTTGACTATCGTGCACTTGCGATATTTTAAATCGAGCTTTCATTTATAAAACAAATTTTGGGACTATTCACTGTGCAAGTTTTGCTCGATCAAAGAACGTCTAATATGTAATCTAGGCAATTAAGATAAAACTATCTGAAGGCCAATTTCAAAAGTTCAATGACCAAGGGGCAATGAAACTGTCTTCTCTGGAACTTCTGTTTGAATCACTTGAATTCCATGTTTACACTTGTGTGTCTGCAAATGACAGATTTTTTTTTTCATCCAAGACAGTGATTTGGTGGAATGTACTGGTCACACAAAGTATTAATGCATAAAATGGCGCAGGGCAAATATTGCTCAGTAGTATAGCATTTTAAGCTTAGTAGATATTTTTTGTGTTTCATAAAGTATGTTGGCTGGCTGTTGATTCTCTTTCTAGGGAGGATGCAAGAGAAGTACGCAAAAATGTGATAGGATCGGTTAATAGACTAAGAGTGTTTAGAAGGGGGGGGGGGGGGTTGAATAAACACTTCTCGATTTTGTCAAATTCTTCGAAGAAGAGAGTTCAGTTTTGTTACAAACTGAACCAGATATCCCAACGATCAAAAACAATCAGTTAAACTGAAAATGCAGTTGCGGAAAATAAACTGAATGAATGATAGATTATCTAACTGAGAATAAAAAACTGAAGTAAAGATAACACGATATGTTTCTGGATGTTCGGAGATTTGAATAACTCCTACGTCACCCCTTCTATCACGAAGATAGGATATTCACTAAAAGACTTTGATCAAATACAAACAATGTACTGACCCACTTCAGTATGGACTTATCACTTTGCCAAAACTGAAACTCTTAGTATACAACTTTTGACAGATCGTAACTGATCTTAGCACAACTTATATAATTTTATCAACGATTACAATGTGCTCTCTTTAGCTCGATAATGTAGTCTGAAAACTACTGATGAAACTGGTAAGAGTGAGCTTTTGATTTCTGATTATGTTTTTGCAGCGTAACAGCAAGTAAACTGAGATGAATAATAATCGATATATCTTCAGCTGCTATCCTTGACTATTTATAGGCTTCCCTTGTAACGGTAACATAAAATAATGTTTGAATATTCGAACCGTTGTTTGCCACGTCGACACGCTCTGATATTCGTACACTGCTCATTCTGAAATGCGGCGATCCACTACTAGTTCGCAGAGGACTGTACTATTTGTCGGTTGTCGTTTTCACTTTATGACGTGTACAGCTGAAAGATCAGCTGATAACAAATCAGTTGGCGAGAATGAACTGGCGAGAATATCTGCTGAAATATCAGTTAAGTCTGGTTCAGTTAAGTCGATCAGTTGGTAACTTTTAGTTGCTGAATTCAGTTGAGTCTTTTGTCAAACGCCGGAATTAAGTTTCCAACAATTTCCCCCTTTATGGTGTTTTGACAAAACTTGGAATAAATAACTGAATTCTGCATAGTATATAAAATAAGATCAACAACTGAAATAATAGAAATCTGATACAATCAATACTGCTGTACTACTAAGAATTCTTCTGCTCTTCCCCCTTTTTGTCAAACTGCTCCATCTTGTCAGATAGCTTGCGAACGTGAGAAGAAAGAACCGTGACAGAGCATGACATATTTTCAATAGCAGTAGACAATGTGACTTGCAGTAGATCAAATTTCCGAGACATAAGCGATTCCACATTGTTGACGCGTTGATTAATAAGTTCTTGAGTGGCAGTCAGACCGGATATGATACCTCTATTTTTCTGAATGTCACTAACTGCAAAAGAAAGAGCGGTAACAGCAGATTCGATGGCCTTCAGTCTTTTGAGGGATTCTTGATTATCGTCTAACTTCACACTGTGCGAAAGTTGCGTATTTTGAATTTTGGTAATGGCAGAAATTATTTGATTCATGCTGTCCTGCATATGTTGGACTTCCTCCAAAATAAGATCAAAATCTGCTGAAGATGGAGGATTGGATTGATGAGAAGTGCTTGGTTCACTTGTTGTTTGCTGAGTAATGACCAAGGCTTGGTCAGTTAACTTGGTATCAGCAATTGGCTGAACTGAAGTATCAGTTCCAGTTATTGTCCCTTGAATCAGAGTCTCATCAGCAGTCTTTTCTTCTTGATCTTGAGATGGTGAGGGAGGATGTTGGACAGTTGATGGTGACACAACCTGAACTGATGCCTCTAGTGAATGATCGATTGATTCAACTGGCATATCAATTTGTAAGACCTGATCAGCAGATTGGTCTGGTGGAACAATTTCGACTGAAGTAACAGTGACCTTTAGATTGGTTTGATCAGCAGAGTGATCAACTGGATCATTAACTGGTGCACTAAAGTGGGACTCCTCTACCACTGCTTGAATCACTTCATCAATGTGAGCAAGAGATAGCTCAGCTTCAGTATATAGTAGTTGTTCAACAGGTGGTGAAGGAAGCTTATCAGAAACTGGCTCTCCAGTTGGAACCAGAACTAAGGCGGATGATGGTGCTGTTTTTTCAGAGGATGCTTTTTCAATTTGTTCCTCATTGTCATCATCTGAATCTCCTTGGTAGACCACGAGTTCTTGATCCGATTCCCAAAATTTGATTCGAGATAGTATCCCCATCAGATCAGTGTCAAGCTGAGTGATTACAGCTTGATCAGCATATGCAGTAGGGGCAGTTGGCAAGTAGTTGTTTTTAAGTTTAGCAACAATTTGAGCCAACTTCTTTGCTCTCAGCTGATCAAAGAAATAGCTTTTTCTCTCCAAGGCTTGAGCAATAGTTGCAGCTTTGACCGTGCGGAGAACGAGGGCCTCCAGCTTGATGAATTTTCTTAGCTCGGACTTCTCCTTCAGTTGCTTGGCAAAAACTTCAGTACGATAGGCTACCCAAGCGTCATAGGACTTAGTCTTTGCAGCAGCAAAACTGTTCACTTTTGCCCATACGAGATCAATATGAGTCTGAATTGGGTTTGAGGGTCTGGGTTCCACAATCAATTTCTCCTTCCCTTTATCACCACTCAAGATATGAGGGATTTCCAGTCCTGTTCGAGTTGATTCCACCGGTTCTATAAACTTTATCCCTTTAGGTCTGGCAGGTGCCACACCAATTGGTCGAGATATTTGAGTAACAGGAGCTTGCGTCTTAACCGATTTTTTTATGGTACTTGCTGAATCATCTTGTGGAATAATCTGCAGAGAAACTGCTTCTATAGGTTGCTGATCAGTGAAGGAAATCATTTTGTCAGTCGGAATGGTTACCTCAGAAGTTGTTTTAACCCTTTGAGTTCTTGGCTTCTTCACAATGTGAGGTGATGGAGTCTTTTCTGATTCTGATGAACTCAAAACCAATTTTCTTTTGGCAATATTCAGTTGAGCCAACGTTTTGGTTTTCTTGACTGATTTGGGAGCGGCTAACTGAGTCCCAATTTCCTGTTTGATTTTCACAAACTGAGTAGTGGTCAAGTCCATTTTGGATTTGATTGGCATTGTGTTCTTTGCATTGAACACCTTAAATTTCGATGTTCTCTCAGAGTCCTCAGCCACTAAGCCTTTAGCTTTCAGTAAATAACTGATTTGAACTGCAAAGCCCTTGGATTGTTTAGAAGACAGAAACATATTCTTCAAAACATTAAAAATGAGATGCTTCCAGTTAAATTTGTGACCAGCCATAATGACGGTAATGGCCTGAAATTTCTCTAAAGTTAGGGCAGCGAATGATCCTGCTTTTGCCAAAATTCCTTTTGCAATTACATCAGCCAGCAGTTGAACTTCATGTTTCAGTTCTTTCTTAGGATCTGAGACCTTAATCTTTCGTCCATCAATAGAAAGAGAGACTTGCATCTCTTCAATATCAGACGCCTTGACATCTGAGAGTTGTGCCATACCTTCAGAGGGTAAAAGAAATAAATCACCAAGAGAATCTTTAGAAATGATCAGTAACTGATCATTGATAGTAGATTTGATATTTCCCTCAGAATCAATCACGCCAGAAGAGTAGAAATCCTGAAGTTCTTTGGGATAGATATCCTGAGAAGATTGTCCCAAAAATGTTCTTAGACCAGCAACTTCAAGCTTCTGAAATACTTTCTGAACTTCAGCATCGCCGAAGGATAATATAGATTCAAAGTTGATGGTCATAGCATTTAGCATGAAAGCGGGAATTTGAGTTGCCATTGATCACTGATAAATTTCCTGAAAGAAAATTCGAGGAATGAGGTAGTTCTTGCCCTAAGGAGAATTTGAAGTAGTCGAAAAGTAAGACTGAAAAGAGGCGGGTAATAGTACATATGTACGTGACCATTCAAGTTCTGGACACGTGTCAGTCCAAAGAATTTTTGAAAGAAACAAAGTATGTACGTGTGCTACAATCGTGTGTACGATTTGAGTGGTGAAGATAAATCCACGTAAAGAAAATCAAGAGTCATCATTAGTTTAGCAGACGGTCACGTCATTTGATTTGGAATAAAATTGGGTTAATTAGTTAACTTATATGAGAAGATTAGTGAAAAAGTCGACTGATAGGTCAGTTGATAAGACTGAGTTCTTTCAGTCGAGAATTTACTAACAACTGTCTTCTCAGTTAACCTCTTGAACCATTATTCCCCCTTAATCTATTAAAGCAAAATGACGGCAATAGACAGTAAATATTAATGATGAGTATAGTGCTTGGTATAGCAAACGTCACAGAGAGATGTCCTTTCGTATCCCTCCTTTGTTTTGCCCTATAAATAAGAGTGAAGGGGTTAGCCAAAATTCATCTCAGCAAGTAATTTTTCACAGATAAAGAGAATGGCAGAAGCTGGAAGCTCAAGTGACGCTCAGTTTACTCTGCAAGCTAGGAAGCAGTCCATAGAAGATGAAGTCTTCTACACTAGCCTTCGTTACTGGGAAGAGATTCAGGAGCTGGAGTTCCTGTATTACTCTGGGCGGGTCTCCACTGTCAGGCGGAAGGCCCAACTTCGAGAGGTGCGGGAGCTCCTAGAGGTTCCTGCGGGGGTGGACCTTTTTAAAGAAGGTTATCTCTACAAGCTCTTTCTCCTGAAGGAGCTGGAGATCCTCCGCCGCATCGCTGCCTCCCATGATTTCTGCAAAACTTCTTCCTCAGCACTAGCTGCATGGATGAGTTTGTGGATAGATACTGTGGAGGAAAAAATTGTGACAATGTAACCGGCTCCTCTCCTTATTAATGAAATATTTATTATGTTTTATCGTCATTTTTCTTTTATTTCTGCCTGCAATGATTTGTTAGAAACATAACCATAAGAACAATACACACACTTGCTGACATCAGTTAAGAGTTCATAAGAACAAGCAACTCACTTAAATATTCAGTAAAACAACAATAAAGCTTAATCAACAAATTACGAACAATGATCATTAATTAAGATAAATCAATTAATCCAAGTATATTGCGGAAGTGAGAAAACTTAGTCTCAGCCAGTGGCTTGGTGAAAATGTCTGCTGCTTGTTGTTCCGTTGAGACATATTCTAATCTGATGTCCTTCTTTAGTGCATGATCCCTGATGAAGTGATGTCTGACATCTATGTGTTTGGTTCTGGAGTGAAGAACTGGATTATACGTTATAGCGATTGTACTCGTATTGTCACAGAATATCGGTGATTCCTTTGCATCAACACCATAATCTTTCAGTTGTTGCTGAATCCAGAGCAGTTGGGCACAGCAGCTTCCAGCAGCAAGATATTCTGCTTCAGTTGTGGAAGTTGCTATAGATGTTTGCTTCTTACTGAACCAAGAGATCAGTCTGTCTCCTAGAAACTGACAAGATCCACTTGTGCTTTTTCGATCAAGCTTGCATTCTGCATAATCTGCATCTGAATAGCCAACTAAACTGAAAGATGAGTCTTTAGAATACCATAAGCCAACATTTTGCGTGCCTTTAAGATATTTCAATATACGTTTGGCAGCAGAGAAATGTGACTGCTTAGGATTAGCTTGGAATCTTGCACACATGCATACAGCGAACACAATATCAGGACGACTTGCAGTTAGGTATAATAATGAACCTATTAAACCTCTGTAGAGTGTCGTCTCAACTGATATTCCCCCTTGATCAGAATCTAATTTAACTGATGAACTCATTGGAGTGCTTGCTGCTGAACATGATTCCATGCCAAATTTTTTCAGCAATTCCTTGGTATATTTGGTTTGACTGATAAAGGTTCCTGAATCCAATTGCTTCACTTGCAAACCCAGAAAGAATGTCAGCTCACCCATCAAGCTCATTTCGAACTTATCCTGCATTAGCTTGGCAAATTTCTTACATAATTTGGGGTTAGTTGACCCAAAAATAATATCATCTACATAAATTTGAACAAGTAAGATATGATCATCCTTAGAAAATTTGAACAAAGTCTTATCAACTGATCCAACAGAAAAATCGTGATCAGTTAGGAATTTTGAAAGGGTTTCATACCAAGCTCTTGGAGCTTGCTTAAGGCCATACAGTGCTTTGTTCAAATGATACACATGATCAGGAAGTTTATGGTTGATAAAACCTGGAGGTTGTTCGACGTAGACTTCTTCCTGCAACTGGCCGTTTAGAAAGGCACTTTTCACATCCATTTGGTAAACTTTAAAGTTCTTGAAGGATGCATAGGCAAGAAATATTCTGATTGCCTCCAGTCTTGCAACTGGTGCATATGTCTCGTCATAATCAATTCCTTCTTCTTGCCTATAGCCTTGTGCTACCAATCTTGCTTTGTTGCGCACAACTGTACCATCTTCGTTCAGTTTGTTTCTGTACACCCACTTGGTACCTATAATAGTTTTAGAAATTGGTCTTGGAACTAAGTTCCAGACATTGTTATGGGTAAACTGGTTTAGCTCTTCTTGCATGGCATTTAACCAATTTGGATCAGCAAGAGCTTCGTCAGTTTTCTTTGGTTCTATTTGAGATACAAAAGCTGAATGAATGAATAAATTAAGCATATGATTTCTGGTTCTTACTGGATCAGATGGGTTACCTATTACCAGGTTTGGAGGGTGTGATTTCTTCCATTTCAGTTCAGCATTTGGTGCTTCTTCATCAGCAACTTCTTCAGTGGGTAACTGAGTGTTCTCAGTTTCAGTTGGGGCTAATTCAGTTGGTAATTGATTTGTACTAGTTGGCTCTACTAACTGATTGTCAAGGTTTACTCCCAACTCAGCTGATTGATCTAATATTTCAGGTTCAGGTGTTTGGAGATTGCTTTGATTAACGTGAGCGTCTTCTTCATCATCATCATCATCATCATCCAAGCTTATGTCTGTAAGTCTATCAGCTAGCTCAACTATATTAGTTGGCTTATCAGTTAGAGCAGATTCATCAAATACAACATGAATAGATTCCTCAACATTCAAGGTATTTTTGTTGAAGACTCTATACGCTTTACTTACTGAAGAATAACCAAGAAATATTCCCTCTGCAGATTTAGCATCAAAAGTTTTTAAATGGGTTTTACCATTGTTAAGTATAAAGCATCTGCAGCCGAATATTTTAAAATATGAAACCACGCTTTTCTTTCCATGCCAGATCTCATAAGGTGTTTTCATATGATTCCTGTTAATCATTGATCTGTTTTGAGTATAACACGCAGTGTTCACTGCTTCTGCCCAAAATCTTTGAGAGATACTAGAATCAGCAAGCATTGTTCTAGCAGCTTCTTTGAGAGTTCGATTTCTCCTTTCAGCTACACCATTTTGCTGAGGAGTTCTAGCTGCTGAAAGCTCATGCTTGATTCCGATATTCTCTAAATAATTTGAAAGAGTTTTATTGATAAATTCAGTTCCTCGATCGGATCTGATTCTGTCAATTCCAACTGATTTTTCATTTGATAATCTTTTGAAAAGCTTAATCAGTTGATCAGCAGTTTGGTCCTTGGATTTGAGAAATAAAACCCAAGTGAATCTTGAAAAGTCATCAACAACCACCAAGGTGTATTTCATTCCCCCTAAGCTCATCACCGGTATTGGACCAAATAAATCCATATGTAACAGCTCTAAGCATCGGGAAGAAGATTTACGACCCTTGTTCTTAAAAGAAGATTTGATTTGTTTACCAAACTGACATGCTGAGCAAATTTTGTCTTTGATAAAATCCATTTTGGGCAGTCCAGTAACAAGATCATGGTTACTCAAATATGCAATAGATTTGAAATTCAAGTGGTTTAACCTCTTATGTCATAACTAGTTTTTCGAAGATTTTGAAGCAATAAGACACACTGGTGCATAAGGTTGATCATTCCAGCTGACTTTATAAGTGTTTCCACACCTTTTTCCAGTTAGAATGATCTCTTCAGTTGAGCATTTGACTGAACAGAAGTGTTTGTCAAACTGAACTGAGAATCCATTATCGCATAACTGACTGATGCTTATCAGATTATACTTAAGATTCTCGACTAACCAAACATCATTAATGGTGAAGTTACCATGGATAAGCTTACCCTTACCCACAGTTTTACCTTTCGAGTTATCTCCAAAACTGATGTTTGGTCCAGTGTATTTGACTAGTTGAGATAATAACCTTGAATCTCCTGTCATGTGGCGTGAGCACCCACTGTCTAGATACCATATAGATCCAGTGCTTGTACCTGTTACCTGCAGTCAAATACAAAATAAGATTGTGGTACCCTTTGTTTATTTGGGTCCAAAGTTGATTAGTCCTTTAGGAATCCAAACTTGGATCAGTCTGACTGACCGTCCAGTTGCTGTATTCCATATCGTCCTTCCTTGTTTGTGTGTGTGTGGTGTGTGATGTGAGGGTGATACAATATGTGATTTGCCCTTTTTCAACTGATTGTTCAGCCGGTATCTTTTCTGAACTGGCTTACTGTTGTAGTAGTTTGAGTGCCCATTTAAATAGTTTCTGCTGAAAGTTTTTGGTTGCTGACTCCATGAGTCAGTTTCACCCTTTGGGCTATACCCAATACCACATCTCTTGCCCTTGTTCATATTCTGAGATGGCTGTTCAATCAGTTTACTCGGCTCTGCTTGTTCCTGTTCCATAACTGATTTTACAAAGTTAATATATTTTCCTTTGTTTATATTCAGTTTTGATCGAGTATCTTGGGAAGACGAATCATCTTTTCTACAGAATCCTAAACCAGTTTTATCATCAACTGATTTCTGAGAATTCTGTAAGACAGTTAAAGCATCAGACGATTTGTTCCAAGCCTGAATGAGCTCTTTGTGCTTTGAATTTTCAAGCAACAATTTTTGAATCATTAATTGATCCTTGCTTCTTTCATTTTTGAGTTCAGCAATTTCCCTTTTTAGACTCAACATATCAACTGATTCATCAGTTTGTGTTTTATTGTCTTTGGGATCATCTTGCTTTGCTCTGGCTTTATCAAATGATAGAGCAAGCTTTTGATACTCGCTGACCATGTCATGAAGAGTCGAAATAAGCTCTTCTCTAGTGAAATCAGTTGAGCTAAAGTCGAATACCTGTTGATTGTCTGATTGATCTTCTGTCTCATCAGCCATCAGACACTTGACTTCTTCCTCTTCTTCACTAGAACTGTATGAAGTTTCTGCTTCTGACTCATCACTGTCAGTCTCTGCCCATTTGGTTTTGCTATCCTCAGCTAGGAGTACTTCATGCTTCTTTCTGTAAGGCTTCTTATCGTCCTTAGATCTTTTCTTATGCTCATACACTTTCTTCTTTCTCTCTGTTGAAACTTGACTGTCCTTTTTAGGCTTAGGACAATCAGCAATAAAGTGGCCTGGTTTTCCACAATTATAGCATGCACTTGACTCTTCTCTGGAGTTGTTTCTTTGATAGTGTTTTTGAAAATTTCCTTGATTTTTCCTCATGAATCTTCCAAACTTCCTGATGAACAATGACATGGCGTCATTTCTTATTTGATCTGCAGCTTTCTCAACTGAACCAGTTGGTTCATTTCTTACAGCGGTTAAGGCCGTAGTTGCTGCTGGGGTGGATGGTTCTCCTTCTCTGGTTTGTAGTTCAAACTCATATGCCTTTAGGTCAGCAAATAGATCGTGCAGTTCAACTTTGTTCAGATCCTTAGATTCTCTCATTGCCATAGTTTTGACATCCCATTCTTTGGGTAATCCTCTGATCACTTTTAATGCCACTTCTTTATTTGTATACACTTTTCCAAGTGCATTCAGTTCGTTGATGATACAACTTGTTCTTTCATCATATTCGTGCATTGTTTCTCCCACCTTCATTCTGATATTGTCAAACTTCTGCACAGCAACTGAAAGTTTGTTTTCTTTGGTTTGTTCATTGCCTTCGCAGAGTTGAATTAGCTTCTCCCAAATTTCTTTGGCAGTCTTGCACATTTTGATTTTACTGAACGTTACTTTGTCCAGTGTTTTGTACAATATGTCCTTTGCAACATTATCCAGATTCGCTTTTCTCTTGTCTTCAGTAGTCCATTCATCTCTTGGCTTCTCTATACGGTGAGGTGCTCCTTCAGTAATTGCTACAGCTGTATTGGCTTTCAAGATCTTCATGGGTCCATCAGTTATGACATACCACATGTCATCGTCTTGTGCAGCTAGATGAGCCTGCATCCTGATCTTCCAATCATCGAAATCCTCTCTAGAGAACATAGGAATTTTGTTGAATGAAGACATAGTGAGCAAGTTGAGTATAGATAGTCTTTGATAGGATAAACCTCGCTCTGATACCACTTGATAGGATCGGTTAATAGACTAAGAGTGTTTAGAAGGGGGGGTTGAATAAACACTTCTCGATTTTGTCAAATTCTTCGAAGAAGAGAGTTCAGTTTTGTTACAAACTGAACCAGATATCCCAACGATAAAAAACAATCAGTTAAACTGAAAATGCAGTTGCGGAAAATAAACTGAATGAATGATAGAGTATCTAACTGAGAATGAAAAACTGAAGTAAAGATAACACGATATGTTTCTGGATGTTCGGAGATTTGAATAACTCCTACGTCACCCCTTCTATCACGAAGATAGGATATTCACTAAAAGACTTTGATCAAATACAAACAATGTACTGACCCACTTCAGTATGGACTTATCACTTTGCCAAAATTGAAACTCTTAGTATACAACTTTTGACAGATCGTAACTGATCTTAGCACAACTTATATAATTTTATCAACGATTACAATGTGCTCTCTTTAGCTCGATAATGTAGTCTGAAAACTACTGATGAAACTGGTAAGAGTGAGCTTTTGATTTCTGAGTATGTTTTTGCAGCGTAACAGCAAGTAAACTGAGATGAATAATAATCAATATATCTTCAGCTGCTATCCTTGACTATTTATAGGCTTCCCTTGTAACGGTAACATAAAATAATGTTTGAATATTCGAACCGTTGTTTGCCACGTCGACACGCTCTGATATTCGTACACTGCTCATTCTGAAATGCGGCGATCCACTACTAGTTCGCAGAGGACTGTACTATTTGTCGGTTGTCGTTTTCACTTTATGACGTGTACAGCTGAAAGATCAGCTGATAACAAATCAGTTGGCGAGAATGAACTGGCGAGAATATCTGCTGAAATATCAGTTAAGTCTGGTTCAGTTAAGTCGATCAGTTGGTAGCTTTTAGTTGCTGAATTCAGTTGAGTCTTTTGTCAAACGCCGGAATTAAGTTTCCAACAAAATGTTTCAGAACAAGGGAACCCATCAGCTTTTAAAGACTTGCCTAAATTTATTTTGAGGTACTGAAAGCTATTTTTTTAGGCAATTGCCTCCTACGAAATTGGATTGCCAGGTTGATAACCTGTTTCTACTTGCCTCCCCACAATTAAGATCCCTACCGAGTACCGAATGATATCATTACCGTCAATCCATAAGCTATATTGCAAAAACGAAGTGGACTGCAAATTTTCCTTGACAATCAGAAATAATTTGCTTTAGTCTGCCTGTCCTCACAGCTCTTTCATTTGTCTCTTCACCACCCATACTTTACCCCCTTTAAGTTATCAATACCTCACTTGTTGATTGAATATGGTGATATTTGGCGCCTTGTCATAATATCTTATTTTTCTTATTGAATTTAGTTTTCAATTTCTACTTCTTTGGTATTCCCTGCTATTGTTCGAGTTTTATCTTCAAAAACTTTTTTGGATTTGTTGGTCACAAATATATACCAATTGGGAATATCAATTGCATGCTATGTGAGTTAATTATAATTCCATTTATGCGTGCATGATAAATATTTATGGCCGTGTGTCCTTTTTGTCTTGTCTGGACTTTCTACTGGGCTTCTATTTCTTCCCAGAGATCAATACTATCCCGTCATTGTGAGTGCTGTATCTTTGTATAAATTTTATGGGAATTAGGGGATGATAATTTTCTCCATCATTTATCCTTGCCACTTGACGAACTTTGATTCAAGAAATCGAATTGATGCACAAGTGCTAGAGCATTTAAACCCAACTGACGTTTCTTGTATAATGAACTACTATCTATCATATTCCCTAAAGGGTCTTGCTTGTTGGCAATCGTTGCTGCATTTTCCACAAATTTAATCCTTTTTCTAGGCTGTATCTTTCGACTTTGATTTTGGGTATTTAGTTTTATTCCAAACGACTTTTCTGTTTCTTGTAGAACATAACTTTATCGAATCAAATGGTTGGTTATCTGTCCGCCGTGCACAAATCCTTTTCCTTTTGATGAGTTTTGCTTTGGTTGATTTCCAAATTTCTTTTCAGTCTCTCCTTGGCTTTAAGCCTTCATATTAATTTCGTTTCTCTTCTACATCGAGGAAGTTAGACTAGAATTTGTGGTTGAGGAGTTTAGTTTAATCGTGTATAGAAACACGGTCAACATGCAGGAAGACAGATTCTTCTTATCGAGAGCTAGGCAAGAAAAAAACGATTAAAAGATCTAGAGAAAATATACACGGATATGTCTATGCAGAAAGAGTTACAGGTATCAATATTTCAGAGAGTACGTTATACGCTTCATTTTTTCCGTGTTTCGCTGTAGGGTAATCATTTTAATGCATCATTGGTGCAGAAAAGGGGTAAGAAACGCAAACTGCGTGAAGATGAAATGGTTAGTCCCACTTCAAGCCCCGTGTATAAATGGCGACAGGAAAGGAAACGTTGAATAGAATACTTATATAACGAAGATTTCTTGAATGAGAACCTGAGGAGGGGACGTGCAACAATATCCTGTAGTCATCTGGGAAGCACAATTTTCATAACTGTGTGGAAACTGCGTGATTTTTTAATCGGAACAACCGTAAACGTTGAAACACAATTTTTCTGTGACTGATGTTGGAAACAAAAGTATACTTCAATGTTTTCATAACCGGATCACCTTCATAACCTGACCGGTGATCGAATCGAAAAACACATGTTGAATTTATGGTGTGACTGAAAATTGTTATATTATATAAAATAATAATATAATATTATAAATAATGAAAAAGATATAGTTACCGATATAGTGATTTTTCATGCTTTTAAGTTCCCAAAAATACTCTTCCATTAGAGCAGTCATGTAGAACCCGTAAATCAGTCTACGTATAAGCCATGCATAATTCTAGATTTTTAAAATTTAATTGACTTCATTGCATGATTATTTTAAAGGCATTTCTTTGAAGTTAATTATTTTATTATTTCATGCAGTAGTTTGATTTTTAGCATTTCAGTTATTTCAGTGAGGCCGGACTGGAGTTGGAGTTTTGAGATAGAATTTAAGATTCGAGAAATATTTCCAGAAGTTATTTTAGCTAGCAAGTAAGTTCATTTAAGTTAAAAAGGGAGTTTAAGGAATTATTTAAGTTACTTGAGGTGAATAAGAAATAAGCTCATTTAAGTTACTTAATTAAGGAATTAATTCACTAAATTATTTAAGAGATTAGTGAGGCTTTTAAGAGTTATTAATTTAGTAAATAAACAACACTTCCCATTCATTTTTAATGTGTAAATTTCGGCCACCCCCTTGCCTAGACAACACCTTGCCAACTTATCAAACTTTGACCCCTTCTTGATATTTAAGTAGTAGGATAATCCCTCCAAGTTATTTAGCAACATTTAATTAATTAAGAGCTTATCCTAGCCTAGACTAGCAAGTGGATCGGCCACCTCATTCTAGATCACCCAACAAATATTTGATAGCAACCATAATTCAAATTTCAAAGAGAGAAGATTTGGTCATGCCATCTTAATCCCTTTATTAGTGGATCTCCACTCACTCTCCTATCTATCATTCTCCACCCTTCACCACCGAAATTCAGAGTATTTTTCAGTAGAAAAACCGTGGGAATTCAGTAGGAAGCAAGGGAGGAAAATCGAGAGTAAAGAAAACAAGAGTAGCGCTCCACCTCCTCTGTGCCGCGTCGTCGTCTCTTCATTTCGTTTTTCATTCAAACGAAACCAGGCATGTCTAGATCTCTTTCAAACCTCAATCAAGTAATATTAGCAATTATTTTTCAGTACATGATCATGTATTATCAAGCCAAAAACCAAAATGCATGTCAAAACATTTTCGAAACCATGATGCAGAATTTTCGATTTTCCGTGGCAAGCTTCACGATTTCTTTTGGTTTGTGAGTTTCAGGTATTGGATCGACTCCAGGCTCCCAAGGCGACTTATATACATGTGATAGAATGCATTAGGGCCACATTTGTCCATCGGTTTCACCCTATGCTTGCTGGAAAGCAAGAAATGACAGCAACACCATTTGTGTCCCTTTTTGAGTTCGAAAATTCAGTTTGGTTGTCAAGGAGGAAGGATCTAATCTTGGCTGCCCCAAGGGCCTATAGCCATGGTTAGATCACTTCCCTAGAATGTCTAAGACGTGACTAAGTCGCCCTTTTGGTGGCTTGGTCCATGGCTCATCGGTTTTTACGCAAAACATCAAAACAGCCCCCTCCCCTTCTCGCCCCTCCGGTTGGACAGCACTTGTGCTTCGGGTTTGGTTTGTTTGGTGTGGATCTTGGTTGGCATATGGCCCTTAGCCATGGTTCATACCATGCCCCTAGATGTCTAGATCGTGACATGGTCAATCAAATGGCCACTGGAACGACACGAGACATCGATCAAAGCAAGACACTACACTTGTACAGCTGCTGGAAAATTACAGCAAGTTGTTGTGTCGGTTCGGAGGCTCGTTCGAGTTCTCGGTCGGCTTTTAGCCTATGGCCTTGGACTGGACAGTGCCCCATTGAGTTAGGAAGGTCATGTTTTTGACCGTTTGTGATTCGGATCATTTTTGAGGTCGAACGAGAATTTACGGTGCGATGTGCCAAATTGACTCTCGAAAGAGAGTTTCATGTTTTGGCCTTCATTTCACCTAGATTTCGACCCTCATCATTTTAGGAGCATTAGTTCATAATTTTAAGCGTATTTTAATCATGACTATACGTCGGTTCAGTGTTGGTTCGAGTTGGTTCGAAGTCATGATTAAATACGAATCCGTTAGACGTAATTGTCGCATTTTCAAACTTAATTTCATAGTTCGGTCAAGTTTAAGCTATTGCATATTTTTCATGACATATTTAGGTTGCAGCGAGCCTAGGAGCGATCCAATCCAGTTGGTAACATGATACACGATATTTAATTCAATCATTTAATTTATTACGTGCATGAAATTAGAAAATGCTTATTTTTTAGATTTATGCGATATTGCTTGCGGTCAAATCACTATGACGGGAGCATTATTTTATTCGGTCGCCAGTGATCGATCAGTTCAGTTTGGTACCACCCGGTCGCCAGTGATCGGCCAGCTCAGTTCAGTTTTATACTCCCCGGTAGCCAGTTACCGACCAGTTCAGCTTAGTGCAGGGGCCACAGGCGTAGACCATAATCTCAACAGAAAATTTTACCAGTTATTTCAGTACAGGGCTCCAAGGAGCAAATATTTTTACTGTGATTTTCAGTTCAGTTATGCACGTATCATAATTTCTCCGTAAAGATTATTTTCAGCATGCCTCATGACATGATATTTGATCTCATGCATATTTTATTTCAGATTTTACTCGCTACCTGCGATATATGCATGCTGAGTCTTTAGGCTCACTAGACTTGATTGTTGTAGGTACTGATGAGCAGGGGGCTGAGGGCGGGGACCAGTGAGCCAGCTTGGGTCAGCAGTAGTGGCACCCGAGGACCTCAGTTTCATCATTTACCATTTTATTTAATGCTCAAACATTTTTATCAGTTGTTGGATATTCTTTAAATTGTTATTTTTGGCAAACTTTATTTTCTTCCGCTGCTATATTTTTGAACATTGAACTTGATTTTTTAGTTGATTTTATGAATGAGGTAATTTAAGTTCTTTAAAAAGAAAATTTTAAATTTTCCGCCAATTTTCAAAGTAAGGATTTTCGGGCCTTCACAAGTCAGATCCATCAAATTTCACTGCGAAGAATTACAATAATGTGTGTAAAGTTTATAGCTTATATTTTCATTGTCGAAATTATTTTCATAAAAATAGAAGAGAAAAAAGTGGAAAAATAGAGTGTTGTTTTGAATGTTTTATATATATATATATTTAGAAAACTAACATTTAAAAATAAGTTCTATTTAGATATATGTGTAATAAAAGAGTTACTTTGGAGAGAGTTCAAACAAGTTTTATGGTTTATGCATAAGTTTTTAGGTTTGCTACCTTTTGCTATGACAAGCGAGCAAACTTGGGCCGCCACACATCGATTTGGTATTTAAAGAATTCGGTGTTGAACCCAAGTTGGTGATTTATTGTTAAATTTGATCGTGAATTATTTAGTTCTGGCCATATTGATAAGTTGTTTTTGATACTGGGTGAGAAAATTGAAGATAAGGCATTTCTAAATTAGATAAAAAGGTTGTTTGAATGTAAGATAGTCAACATTTAATTGGGTGGGGTTTGTTTAGGTAGGGGTCTGCCTCAAGAATCTGCCTTGAGTTCGATGTTGATCAATGTTTACTTTAATGGGTTTGATAAGGAAGTTCAAGAATTACTATTAAACACGAATAAAGAGATTCCTAGGTTCGTGGAAAATGATCTTGTATCGGCTGAAAGAGATTCAGACCATGTTTTTTTATAAGCCATTGAAGATTTATGATGTCCGATTATTGGATGAGATATTGATTGTTACTTCAGGAACAAAGATTGATGGCTTTAGAATTGAAGAATAGAGTAGTGAAGTTATTAGAACGTGATTTGGATTTGAGAGTGGATAAACTTACAACTGTCATTCATAGCGCGGTTCACTACAAAAAACGGAAGGCGTAGCGACGGTTTTAATAAAACTGTAGAACCCGTAAATTGGACTGCGTATAAGCCATGCATAATTCTAGTATTTAAAATTAAAAATGATTTTTATTGTATGAGTATTTAAATTCTTCTCTTTAAATTTATTTATTTTGCGCAATAGTTTAATTGTTATCTTTTCAGTAAAATAAGTGAGGTCGGACTGGAGATGGAGTATTGAGATAAGTTAATAAAAACTTATTTAAGAAGTGGTAATTTAGCATGTTGGTAAATATATTTTAAAATAAAATTGACATGCATGCAAGTTATTAAATTCTTTGGTATTTTATTAATTTGTTTAAAAGCATTAAATGCATGTTTATTTTATAAATTATGTGTTTAATTATTTTTATGCATTTTATGCATAATTCATGCATGATAGAAATTATTTCATGAAATTTTAAAGGTTTTTGAATTAAAGATTTTTAAGTTTCATTTCACGCCCGAATGAGCAACGAAGACTGGAGAATTTTCAAGAAAATTATTTATTACAAGATTAATTTTTATTAATTAATATAAGATGTTTTAAAGGTATTTTTCAAGAATTTGGATTTACCGGGTATTTTACCCGCAGGATATAATTTTTAGCGGTGTGCAACTTTTATCGATTCAGGGAACTTTTTGAGGGTTCGACAAATATTTTCAAAAGCTTTCCAACACGAATTATTTCTCGAGAATGCGTTTGGACTTAATGGGCCTACGTTTAAGCTTGTGGGGCTTAAACCTTTTTTAAAACCTTTAAGATGCAATTTGTGACCCATTAACTAATTAATATCCATATAATTAGACCTCTAATCACCCATTTAACCCTAAACCTAATCTTTTACTCCCCAACCAGCCGACACCCTTCTGAATTCATTCAGCTTGAGGACCCATCGGTTTCACCATTTGCAACTAGAGGTCCCCATCGGTTTTGTCTTGTTCTTGCTCCTCCAATCTTAAGGCATGCATTTGTACCTTTATTTCTGTATCATCCAAGCCTTATACTATCGTGTGTATGTATATGTATGAGGGTTTTTCGATCTAGCCATGTGCAGGGGAGTTTTCATCTTTTTGTTCAAATACATGCATCCTGAGTTCACTACTCACGTTTTCTGTTATCTGTGTTGTAAAGGGGCTGCTGGTGTAGTGTTCCAGAGTCGTTTCTGTCAAGGGTTCCAGTAGTGTAGCTGCTGGAGGCGTGGTTGGTCGAGAGGGTGAGAATACATGCTGGATCGGTGAGCTAGGAAGGGTATCGGGTAGATCACGATTTGGGGAGGGAGGCCACCGGCGTCAGCGTTATTCCAGGCATTGGACATGCCCCTGAGGGGTACTAACCACGACCTAGGAGAGCTCTAACCCCTCTGGTCCAAACTCTCGAGCAAGCACGATCGAACCTAGCTTGAGGGAACTCGCGGTGTTGGCGTTACTGCTTCTAGCGAGTAGGCGGGTAGTGCAGGCTGTATGGGGCTGGGTTCTTGGTCTGTAGACTCCTTGGGGTCTGGTTTAAGTCCACAATAGGCTGGCTAGGGGCTGGAGCCATCGGCTGGAGTGTAAGAGTGGGGTTTGTGTGCTAGTGGTTTGGTTAGAGGTGAGGGGCGAGCTGTTGGATCTTTCAACGGCTGCCTAGGGGATTCGAATGCCTTAAAAAGATGGGTTTTTGTTTCTTTAGAGTCCTTTAAGTGTTTTTAATTCATGGTTTAAGTTTGGTAAAATTTTGGTTAAGTTTCGGGTTGATTCGGGCTAAAGACGGGACCTCGGTCCAAGTTTTAAAGCGAATTCATTAAGTTTGAGTTTGTGCTCGATTTTACGTCTAGTAATACTTTTAAATATGTTTTGTATTATTTTAAGGAATTTGATAAGCTTCGGGTCAATTTTAGAGGTCCAGGGGTGAAACGATAATTTTCGGGTTTTCAGGAGTAAAATGGTCATTTTGTACCCGAGGTGAGATTTTGGTCCTAGCAGCGCCCTGAGCACAAATCAAGATATTTTTTAATGTTCATGCATCACGTTTACGATTTTTAAGCTATTATAATAATTATGGTGCATGCTTGGTTTTAAAAGAATTAAGAGAGAAAAAATGAGAAAGTGAAGAGCACTCCGTCTCCGCCGCGCCGCGTCGTTATTTTGTTTGTTTTTTGTCAAAACAAACCAAGGCATGTTTATATCTTCTTTCACTCTTCAATCAAGCCATATAGGTATTTTTAAATATCGTAAGTACATGATTTTAATGCAAGAAGATCGAAATTGTTCATATTTAATGATGTTATTTAATTATATCACGTTCAAAATATTCATTTTGAGATTTATGTGATATTGCTTGGGGTCACTTTACTATCTTGGGAGTATTATTTCACCCGGTCGTCAGTTATCGGTCCGGTCGCCAGTTACCGGTCAGTTCAGTTCAGTTCCCGGTCGTCAGTTACCTGTTAGTTTCACCGGATCACCAATAACCGGTCAGTTCTCGGTCATCAGTTACCGGTCCGGTCGCCAGTTACAGGTCAGTTTAGTTCAGGGACCACTTGCGTAGACAATAATCTCAACAAAAAATTTATGACATGCTATTTTATTACAGGGCTCCAAGGAGCAAACATTTTCACTATGATTTTCAGCTCAGTTATGCACGTATTATAATTGGTCATGATAAGTTATTTTCACATTATGCCTCATGACATGATATTTTTATCCCATGCAAAATTTTACTATATTATTTATGATATATGCATGCTGAGTCTTTAGGCTCACTAGACTTGATTGTTGTAGGTACTGATTGTGAGGCCCGGGGCCGAAGAGGGCGGGGGGTGATCGTCGGTGCCATCAGTTGCACGGACAATGAGCGGCTCCTGGCAGGCTTCTAGGTGGAGGGAACATGAATGAACCGACCCACACGGGAATGAGAGGGATTCCGAGACTGTTCAATGTAATGGACTGTACAGTTGAAGAGGGCTTAAACGATTTGATTGGTACTACTCATATCACGAAGGTGCATCTTTTTTTCGGTAGCTCATCACATAAGAACTCCAAAATTAAGCGTGCTTGACTTGGGGCAATTTTGGGATGGGTGACCTCCTGGGAAGTTTCTCAGGGTGCGTGTGAGTGAGGACATAAGAACGCTGGAAAGACTCATCTTGGTACAGTGAGGACAGTCGTCGAATCTGGGGCATTACACTGATGTTGTCGGGGCCGAGGGCGGGGACCAGTGAGCTAGCTTGGGTCGGCAGTAGTGGCACCCGAGGACCTCATTTACATTACTTGCCATTTTTATGCTCAAACATTTTTTTTACCAGTTGTTGGATACTTTAACTTGTTATTTTGACGAGTAATAATTTCTTCCGCTGCAAATTTTGAACATTAAACTTGATTTATCAATTTAGTTTGTGAATGAGGCAATTTTGATTATTTTAAAAAGAAAATTTTAAATTTTTCCGCAAATTTTCAAGAACGAATTTTTGGGCCTTTACAGCTGGTATCAGGTCCTATGTTCTTGTAAAGGGTTGCACTACTACTGACCTCGAGAAGCTCATGAAGTCACGTCTTCGGTCTGTAAGTTTTACATTTACGTATTTTATCTAAAGCATGAATAATTTCAACAGTATGATTTCATGAAATATTTTACGTTCAGATTTTATTATTCAGTATTTACTTAAATTTAAATTATGGAATTATGCATGTTGGTTACGTTTGGGTTATATGTATGGAACAGTATGCCTCCTAGACGCCTTGTTGAACGCGCGAGGGATGATGAGCGCCGTCATGAGGACGGTGAGCATCAGAGGCAGGAGGGAAATGCACCTCCACCCCCACCGGACATAAATAAGAATTTTGCTATTGGGCATTAGGAGAGGTCGTAAATTATTTGACTATATTAATTTTTGGGTTAGTAGTACTGATGTTCTACTTATGGGCCATAAGTTAAACTTAAAAATTATGAATGTTTTCGAGACTTGTAGAATTTGTAAGAAATTAACGATGGTTCGTGGTTGCTAGTTGAATTAAAGTTTTGAGGATTTCATGCAAGGATTAATGATTCGAAGACTACGACGATATTTTGAAGTATAAAACGTAGAATTTATTTAGGATACATGCTCTACCTAGTTAGATTTAAGGATGGAATTGCATGAATTGAGAATTTTAGGGACCTAATTGTAATAACTAATAATTTGATGACCAAAGTGCAAAACAAAAATTCTAAGGGACCAATTTTGAATTTACCAAATTTTGGAATTTTGAGTTCGAGAATTTAAAAGTTTAATGAGGTAAAGATGGAAAAATTTTATGGGGACGATGATGCAAATTTCGAAGAGTTGTAGGGCCAAATGTAAATTTGGAGAATTGTAAGGGCCAGATTGCAAGTTTCAAAATTTTAAGGATGTAATTGCGAACCTTTGAGGAACACTTCGGATTTTAAGTATTTATAGAAATGTACGACATGTTATGGGAATTAATTTTTGGTTTAATAAACTTAAGACTATTGAACCTTATGATACGGGAAATCTATAAAATGAAACTGGGAATACTGAAGACTCATGGGTAACTGTGGAATTTTCGAGATTTATGGTTTTGATGATATTCGAGGAAAGTAAGAATTAATTTTACAATTTTAAGAAATTTGAGAACTTATTTAGTAGTAAATGAGAATTGAACGATTTAAATGGTAGGAATTTTCGGTTATTTAGGCTCGAAGGAAATATAGAATATTTAGATATTTTGGTTATAATGTTATAATGAATGGTAACCAAGGACATTGTGGGATGAATCAATCTTAGGCGTGAAAATTTAAGCGTTAGTGAAATAATGTTGTGGCAAATTAAGAATTTAAAGTGATGACGATTTAAGGTAAATTTGATTGGTTAGTTAAGTTATAAGAATAAACATTGAGTTAGTAATTTTTTTTTGGAATATAAGTTTGATGTTTCACAAGTTTTAGCCATGATCTTAACAGTTAAGATTATACCTTGGGAGAATTTAAGTTTTTTTTTTTTGGGAAGTTGGGTACGATGATGGTTAGCTTAATTGGTAGACGCACATAAGAGGTGCGGTAGACACCTTGTCTTGAGAAATTTTGGAAGTCATTAACAAACTTGGGACTAAACGGATATGTGTATTGGAATTATTTTATTCAAAGCTATTTGGATTAGGTAAGTTTGAATTTCAAATTTATGGGATATTCGTTCATACGGAAATTTTGGGTGAAATAAAAACAAAAGGGAATTAGTTGTGTTCAATATAAGTTATCAATTGATGAATATTAAGATTTTTACCAAGTAAGAAATCTAAAAGCTTGATATGGGGAGAAATCTAAAAGCTTGATATGGGGATTCTAGAATTTTATGAGTTATAAGTTAAATTGATTTAGTAAAGTTAGTCTAATGCTACCATGGGCTAGCTTATTAAGTTTAGAGTGAGTCTCATGTGAGACCGTCTCACGGGTCATAATCCGTGAGACGGGTCAACCCTACCCATATTCACAATAAAAAGTAATACTCTCAGCATAAAAACTAATACTTTTTCATGTGTGACCCAAATAAGAGATCTGTCTCACAAATACGACCCGTGAGACCGTCTCACACAAGTTTTTGCCTTAAGTTTATATGCTAGAATTAAGCAAGCATTAAGGACACATAAGAATGAGACACTTGTTCCAATGAGGAAGTCCAGAGTTCTAGGCCTCAACTATATTGTAATTGAGAAGAGAATAGTTTGAGCATGTTGTTGATGCTAGAAGTGTTGTTAGTCAGGTAGAAAGTCGATGTTGTATAATTGAGTTTTATGAATTGACGTTATTCGAGGTTTAAGATTTACAACAATTTCACATCCGAGATGCACTTATAAATAATAAGTTACGTAAGTTTGGTGTCGTAAGATACAGATTCGGTTCAAAGATTCTAGGCTAATACTACAATGAGGGTGAAATAAGGTTTAACCTTTAAGCGTTCTACTGAGAATAGAAGTCGATTAGTAAATTTTGGTACAAAGGTTTCATAAGTTGAACTGCATAAATGCTAATATAATAGGTCGATAAATATTACGAGTATAGTATAAGAAAAGTAAGGTGCGATAAGTTTGGACATCCATTTCTAGAAGGAGGAATTGGGAGATAAGTCAAAATTCGAGGTTATAGAAAAATAGAAGTAAGTCGCCATAAGTCGCTTTAAGTTGCGATTCACGAACGAGGTTTATGGTAAGCAATTTAATTAGGATTGAAGAGATGTAAGGACAACTCAATATTTATATTATCAGAGTAGCACATCGGAAGCGTGGATTATTAGGATCCTAGAATTAAGGGTCTAAACTTTTTGTTTATCGAGGATAAGCGAATTTCGAGGACGAAATTTCTTTTAAGGGGGAAGGGTTGTAGAACCCGTAAATTGGACTGCGTATAAGCCATGCATAATTCTAGTATTTAAAATTAAAATGATTTTTATTGTATGAGTATTTAAATTCTTCTCTTTAAATTTATTTATTTTACGCAGTAGCTTAATTGTTATCTTTCCAGTAAAATAAGTGAGGCCGGACTGGAGATGGAGTATTGAAATAAGTTAATAAATACTTATTTAAGAAGTGGTAATTTAGCATGTTAGTAAATATATTTTAAAAAAAAATTGACATGCATGCAAGTTATTAAATTCTTTGGTATTTTATTAATTTGTTTTAAAGCATTAAATGCATGTTTATTTTATAAATTATGTGTTTAATTATTTTTATGCATTTTATGCATAATTCATGCATGATAGAAATTATTTCATGAAATTTTAAAGGTTTTTGAATTAAAGATTTTTAAGTTGTATTTCACGCCCGAACGAGCAACGGAGACCGGAGAATTTTCCAAAAATTATTTTTATTACAAGATTAATTTTTATTAATTAATATAAGATGTTTTAAAGATATTTTTCAAGAATTTGGATTTACTGGGTATTTTACCCGCAGGATATAATTTTTAGCGGTGTGCAACTTTTATCGATTCAGGGAACTTTTTGAGGGTTCGGCAAATATTTTCAAAAGCTTTCCAACACGAATTATTTCTTGGGAATGCGTTTGGACTTAAGGGGCCTACGTTTAAGCTTGTGGGGCTTAAACATTTTTTAAAACCTTTAAGATGCAATTTGTGACCCATTAACTAATTAATAACCATATAATTAGACCTCTAATCTGTGAAGGCCCGAAAATCCTTACTTTGAAAATTTGCGGAAAATTAAAAATTTTCTTTTTAAAAGAACTTAAACGGCCTCATTCATAAAATCACTGGTGAATCAAGTTCAATGTTTCCAATTATTGCAACGGAAGAAAAATAAAGTTGCCAACAATAACAATTTAAAATTTGTCCAATGACTGATAAAATTGTTAGCGGAAAAATAACAAATGCTGTGTTGAGGTCCTCGGGTGCCACTACTGCCGACCCAAGCTGGCTCACTGGTCCCCGTCCTCGGCCCTGGCCTCATCAGTACCTACAACAATCAAGTCTAGTGAGCCTAAAGACTCAGCATGCATATATCGCAGGTAACGAGTAAAATCTGAAGTAAAATACGCATGGGATAAAATATCATGTCATGAGGCAGGCTGAAAATAATCTGTACTCATGCTGAAAATAATCTGTACTCATGCTGAAAATAATCTGTACTGAGCAATTATAATACGTGCATAACTGAACTGATAATCTCAGTAAAAATGTTTGCTCCTTGGAGCCCTGTACTGAAATAACTGGTAAAATTTTCTGTTGAGATTATGTTTTACGCCTGTGGCCACTGCACTAAGCTGAAACTGATCGGTAACTGGCTACCGGGGAGGCTGAAACTGAACTGATCTGGCCAGTCACTGGCAACCGGGTGGTACCATACTGAACTGATCGGTCACTGACGACCGTATAAAATAACACTCCCACATAGTGAATAAACCACAAGCCATATCGCATAAATCTCAAAAATAATCATTTTCTGTTTTTCATGCACGTAATATAATTAACTGGCATAATGAAAAATCCTGTAATTTTTCCGACTAGATTGGATTGTCCCCCAGGCTCGCTGCAACCTAACTGGGCCATGAAAAATATGCAATAGCTTAAACTTGACCAACTATGCAATTTAGTTCAAAAGATGCGACTATGACGCCTAATAACTTCGTATTTAATCATGACTCCGAACCAACCCGAACCAACACTGAACCGACGTATAGTCATGATTAAAAAACGCTGAAAATAATGAAATAATGCTCCTAAAATTATGATGGTCGAAATCTAGGTGGAATGGAGGCCAAAACAAGAAACGCTCTTTCGAGAGTCAATTTGGCACATCGCACCGTAAATTCTCGTACGACTTCAAAAATGATCTGAATGACAAACGGCCAAAAACATGACCTTCCTAACTCAATGAGGCACTGTCCAGTCCAAGGCCATGGGCTAAAAGCCGACCAAGAACTCGAACGAGCCTCCGAACCGTCACAGCAACTTGCTGTAAATTTCCAGCAGCTGCGCAACTTGGCACATCGCACCGTAAATTCTCGTACGACTTCAAAAATGATCCGAATGACAAACGGCCAAAAACATGACCTTCCTAACTTGATTAGGCACTGTCCAGTCCAAGGCCATGGGCTAAAAGCCAACCGAGAACTCAAACGACGCCTCTGAACAGCAGCATACTTGCTGTCAAAAAATACAGCTGTTGCGCACTTGTTTTCCTTGTGTCGTTTTCGAGTCCGCCGGCCATTGGGGCTTACACCACCGACCAGAGACCCTTACCAACGTCCTAAGGAATGATTTGAACCATGACTAAGGGCGTGTGTAGTGTTTAGCTTTGATCGATGTCTTGCGTCGTTCCGGTGGCCATTTGGTTGACCATGGCACGATCTAGACATCTAGGGGCATGATATGAACCGTGGCTAAGGGCCATAGGCCAACCAAGATCCATAACAAGCACCAAACTCGAACCCACAAGTTGCTGTCAAAAAGGGAAAGCTGAGGGGGGAGGGGGCTGTTCTTGTTGTTTATTTAAAAACCGATGAGCCATGGACCAAGCCACCAAAAGAGCGACTTAGTCACGTCTTAGACATGCTAGGGGAGTGATCCAACCATGGCTAAGATCCCTTAGGGCAGCCAAGATCAGATCCAACCCCTTGACATAAAAACTGAAATTTTGAAACACAAAATCCTGCACCTATGGGGAGCTTGCTGTCATTTCGGTTTCCAGCAAGTGTGGGGGCTGAATGAATGGACCAACATGGTCCTAATGCATCCTATTACATGTCTAGGAACAGCCTTGGGAGCCTGGAGTCGAACCAACACCTGAAATCCACAACACGAAGCAAACCATGAAGCTGCCCAAGAAAACCGAAAAAATCTGCATGTTGGTTTTTCTGAAAATTCTTGTCATGTTTCGGTTTTATCATGATGAAATCTGATCATGCACTTAAAAATACTGATAATATGACTTGATTGAGGTTTATAAAAACTATATACATGCCTTGGATTCGTTTCGAAAGAAAACGAAAAGAACGAAGCGATACGGCGCGGAGGAGACGGAGTGGCTTCCTTTTCTACCTTTCCTTGCTCTTGATTTTTCTTTCCTTCTTCCCTAGCTAAGACTCACGAAATTGACACTCAAAATGGTCTGAATTTCGTGCATGAGGGAGGGGGAGTGATGGTTAGGAGAGTGAGGAGGATAATGGTTGGAAAGGTGAGAGGCAAGATCCACAAATATAGGATCTCAACTCAAGACCAAGCCCACCACTCATTAAAATTGGATTGTTGACAAGTCTTCTTGGGGGAAAAGGCATGGCCTATTCTTACATGGTAGATGTAGGTTGATTAAGGTCTAATATTACTTAATTAAGGGTGCTTAATAAATGAAAAGATTATCAAGTTAAGAGATGGCAAGGAAATGGTCAAAGGTGAGTTGACAAAAATAATTGTCTAGGCAAGGGGGTGGCCGAAATTTTGCATCTAAAAATGAATGGGGAGTGTTGTTTATTTACTAAATTAATAACTCTTAAAAGCCTCACTAATCTTTTAATTAATTTAGTGAGCTAACCCCTTAATTATGCAACTTAAATGGACTTATTTCTTAATCACCTCAAGCAACTTAAATAATTCCTTAAACTTCTTTTTAACTTAAATTAACTTACTTGCTATCTAAATAAAATCCTGGATATATTTCTCAAATCTAAAATTCTATCTCAAAACTCCAACTCCAGTCCTGCCTCACTGAAATAACTGAAATGCTAAAAATCAACTACTGAGCTGAAATAATAAAATAACTAACTTCAAAGAAATGCATTGAAAATAATCATGCAATGAAGTCAATTAAATTTTAAAAATCTAGAATTATGCATGACTTATATGAGACTGATTTACAGGTTCTACAATCCTTCCCCCCTTAAAAGAAATTTCGTCCTCGAAATTAGAACTCACCGAATAACTCGGGGTAACGCTCTCTCATCTCCGGCTCAGACTCCCATGTAGCTTCCTCCTCTGAATGGTTGAGCCATTTGACTTTGACTCGCTTAACCAGCTTGTTCCGAAGCTTCTTCTCCTGTCTGTCTAGGATCTGCACTGGTCTCTCCTCATAAGATAGGTTTGGAGTAAGCTGCAACGGCTCAAAGTTCAAGACATGCAAAGGATTTTCCATATACTTCCTCAGCATAGAGACGTGGAAGACATTATGTACTCTGGCCAAATTCGGCGGAAGAGCAACACGATAAGCTAGAGTCCCAACTCTGTCAAGGATCTCAAATGGTCCAATGAATCTCTGACTGAGCTTTCCTTCTTCCCAAATCTCATGACACCCTTCATAGGTGCCACTTTCACAAAGACATGGTCGCCGACAGCAAACTCTAAATCTCTCCTTCTCTGATCTGCATAGCTCTTCTGTCGACTCTGAGCAGTCCTCATCCTATCACGGATCTTCACTACTACATCGGCAGCCTGCTGAATAATCTCTGGACCCAATTCAGCTCTCTCTCCTACTTCATCCCAATGAACAGGAGATCTACACTTACGGCCATACAGTGCTTCATACGGAGCCATACCAATAGACGACTTGAAACTGTTGTTATAGGTGAACTCTACCAATGGCAATTTCGACTCCCAACTCCCTGAGAAGTCAATCACACAAACACGAAGAAGATCCTCTAAGATCTGAATAACTCGCTCTGACTGCCATCTGTCTGCGGATGAAAGGCTGTGCTAAACAGCAACTTCGTACCCAAAGTCGAATCCAAACTCTTCCAAAATGAGGAAGTGAATCTGGGATCTCTGTCGGATACGATAGAAACTGGAATGCCATGGAGTCTGACTATCTCTCGGATATAAAGCTCTGCATACTGAATCATGGTGAATGTCGTCTTAATAGGCAAGAAGTGCGCTGATTTGGTAAGACGATCTACAATCACCCAAATGGCATTTGATCCTCTGACTGACTTCGGCAAACCGGTCACGAAGTCCATGGTGACGTCTCCCATTTCCACTCAGGAATAGGAAGAGGCTTGAGCAAACCTGCTGGTCTCTGATGCTCGGCCTTCACTAACTGACAGGTCAGACACTCGGACACAAACCGTCTGATGTCCTTCTTCATACCCGGCCACCAATACAATAGCTGTAGATCTTTGTACATCTTCGTACTCCCAGGGTGAATGGAGTACGACGACATATGGGCCTCTGATAGAATATCTGCTCGGATAGTATCACTGTTAGGAACCCACATCCTGTCTCGGTATCTCACAATACCGTCGCTGACTGAATACAAGACACTGCCCTTGGCTTCATCTCTCTTCTTCCACTGTGCCAACTGCTCATCTGCTGCCTGACCACTGCGAATACGGTCCAAAAGGGAAGACTGAATGGTCAAGGTAGATAAATGAGGAACTCTATCTCGAGGGTAAGTCTCCAGATCAAACCTCTGCATCTCAAGCTGAAGAGGTCTCGAAACTGTCAAATGAGCCATCACTGCGACTTTTCTGCTCAAAGCATCCGCAACTACATTAGCTTTACCCGGGTGGTAGCTAATGTCACAATCGTAGTCTTTCACAAGCTCCAACCAACGCCTCTGACGCATGTTCAGCTCCTTCTGCGTAAAGAAATACTTGAGGCTCTTGTGGTCGGTAAAGATCTGGCATTTCTCTCCATACAGATAGTGCCTCCAAATCTTCAAGGCAAAAACTACTACGGCCAACTCTAGATCATGGGTGGGGTAGTTCTTCTCGTGGATTTTCAGCTGTCGAGAAGCATATGCTATCACTCTCCCATGCTGCATCAATATTGCGCCAAGACCGAGCTTCGAAGCATCAGTATACAAAACAAACTCGCCAGGTCCTGACGGTGTGGCCAAAACTGGTGCGGAAATAAGATCTTGCTTCAAAGTATCGAAGCTCTTCTGACAGTCATCGCTCCACACAAACTTTACATTCTTCTTGGTCAATGATGTGAGTGGAATGGCAATAGAGGAGAATCCCTGAATGAACTTTCTGTAATATCCTGCTAGCCCAAGAAAACTGCGGATCTCGGATGCATTCTGAGACACAACCTAATCTCTGACTGCAGCGACTTTCGCCGGGTCTACCTCAATGCCATTGCTAGAAACAATGTGGCCCAAGAACGCCACATTCTCTAACCAGAATTCGCACTTACTGAACTTTGCGAATAATTTGTGCTTCTGCAATGTCTGCAACACTGTGGTCAGATGTCTGCTTTGCTCCTCCCGACTCTTGGAGTAGACGAGTATGTCATCTATGAACACTATCACAAACTGGTCGAGGTACGGCTGAAATACGCGATTCATGAGATCCATGAAGATCGCTGGCGCATTCGTCAGACCGAACGGCATCACAAGGAACTCGTAGTGGCCATAACGAGTCCGGAAAGCAGTCTTCGAGACATCAGCATCTCTCACCCTCAACTGATGATAACCAGAACGCAGATCTATCTTGGAGAAAATCGAAGCTCCCTGCTACTGGTCAAACAGATCTTCAATCCTCGGCAGTGGGTATTTATTCTTCACTGTAACCCTGTTCAACTCCCGATAGTTAATTCAAAGCCTCATAGAGCCATCCTTCTTCTTAACAAACAAGACTGGCGCGCCCCATGGTGAAAAGCTCGGGCGAATGAACTCCTTGTCGAGAAGTTCCTGAATCTGCTTCTTAAGCTCTGCCATCTCTGTCGGTGCTAGTCGGTACGGCACTTTGGAGATCGGAGCCGTACCTGGAATAAGCTCAATGGAAAACTCCACCTCTCTCTCGGGTGGCATACCAGAGACGTCTTCGGGAAAAACGTCTAAGAAATCTCTGACAATCGGAACATCTGAGGCTGACTGGCTGGGTTCCTCGGGGACAGATAAAAATGTCGCTAGAAATGCTCGACACCCTCTATGCATGAGCTTCCTAGCCTGAACATATGGAATAATGCGCGGTAACGAAAAGTACCTGTCCGGCTCAAATAAGAACTGCTCCATTCCAGGCGGTCGGACAAGAACAGATCTCCGCTGGAAGTCTATCAACACTCTGTTCTTCAGTAGCCAGTCCATCCCTAGGATGGTGTCAAATTCCGGCATCGGTAGCACAATCAGATCCGCATATACAAGCTTACCGTGCAGCTCAATGTCTATATCTCGGATAATATTGGTGGTTGTCATCTCCTCGCCTGACGGCAACACTACTGAAAAGGCTATGTCTAGCCCAATGGTCTTGATCTTCAGAAAGTTTACAAAGACCTCCGAAATAAACGAGTGAGTGGCCCTTGAATCTATCAAGGCCTTGGTAGCGGAACCAGATATAAAAATTCTCCCTGAAAGATCGGAACTCTAAGTTGAATCCAATAGCTACAAGAGTTAAACTTATAGGCATGCAAAGGTCAAAGTTCTTCTAACTTAAATCCCCAAACTAATATTGAGTAGAGCATGCAATCCTATCGCAGTTCTAAGTTCAAATCTAAATCCCGATTCCCAAAATACGGAAATTAAAATAATAACTTTAAGCTTAAAAGTACCTGTCAACAACATAGTCTCCGGGTTTGTTTCCGTGGCATGGAGAGCAAAAACTCTTCCTTGGCTAGGCAGATTCCTCTGAGGGCACTGCAGCAACATGTGGTCTGGACTGCCACATTTAAAACACTTTCTTGAGCCGGCCATACACGCTCCAGGATGGCGGCGAGAGCACCTCGGACAGACTGGGTGCTCCAAAGTCCTCGGGGCTGGGCGCCCCTGCTGTTGCTGCGGCTGTTGGCCTCTGATTCTAGGCGGCCCATGAAATGGCCTCTTGTTATGCTGCTGATGCTGATGAGGAGGAGGTCGGTGCGGTACTTGGACTGGGCGCTTGCCCTGGAGATCCCTCTCGATATCCCGCAGATCCTGCTCTGCGGCTAAGGCCTTGGAGACGGCAATCTCATAAGTGGCAGGGTCAGACACCCTAACATCCCGGCGCAAGATCGGCCGTAAACCCACCAGGAAGTGCATCAATTTTGCTCTGGCATCATTCGCTATCAGGGGCACAAAGTGACAGCCCCTCTCGAACTTACGGATGAACTCCGTAACCGTCATATCTCCTTGCCTCAGAATCATAAACTCGGTGGTCAGCCTGGTGCGAACCTCCTCAGCAAAATACTTGGAGTAGAAAACCTCCGTAAAGCGGGTCTGATCGAGCAAAACTTGCACAGTGAATAGTCCCAAAATTTGTTTTATAAATGAAAGCTCGATTTAAAATATCGCAAGTGCACGATAGTCAAGTTATAATAAACGTACGTGAATACGAGTATCGATCCACAAGGACTGCGTTACAATATTCTTATTTTCACTTAAATTTCTTTAGCAACGATAGATTGAGTTGGTGATTAAACTAAAGTGAATTTAATAACTATAATGATTAAAATGCAAGAATAAATAGTCAAGAAATCAATGATTAAATTGGATGAAAATCAAATGAGAAACGAATTTGTTGGGAATTATCAGTTCACCTACCGCTCGTGTTCAAATAATTATACTCGACTTTCACTCGTGCATTCGACGGAATTCCCTAGACTAATTAATATACTCTGTCGAGCTATATTAATACTAATCATAAACATGCAGTAATCAAGTATCCTCAATTATTTAACAGTTCACGATTGCATTACGTTCTATGAAATCCGTTAGCTTTCATCCGGGTGAATTATCACTATCGACACGTACCCAATTCCGTATATCTACTAGAATTGTAAATCCGTGGTCTATGCTATTCGATCCTATTGTCAATTATTCTATCGAAATCATTAACAACATGAAATAATCAAAGAAAGTTAGCTAGACTTCAATTGAAATAAGAAAGCACAAAAGCATAGGCAAATCACTCATAAAAACGTCGATAAATAATGTTAAACCACGAGTACGGGGTAGGATCCCCTCAAATCCCAACAAATATAGAGTTAGCCAACCAAAGTCATACTAAAAATCAACAATCTACGCAAGAAAAAAAATACTGAATATGAAAATACTAAATATGACGACGGACGAAGGCCGCGACGCTTGGAAATCTCGAGGTCTTCAAAAATCTCCTTTGCTCCTAGCCTTCCTCCCAAGAAAAATGATGGAAAATCTGGTGTGTCAGTCTGAAAAACGGCGCCCAATCTCGTGTATTAGGTTAGGTTCCGATAGAGTCCACAAAACTTGGAAACAAATCTTCTTTTATCTCTTCGCTCGCTAGGGCGACCACTTTTGACCGCTGGGGCGAGTGGTTCTCGAATAAAATCCTTGGCCATGTCTCTGGTCTCGCTGGGGCGGTCACTTTTGACCGCCCTAGCGAGAGCTTCGCGCAACAACTTCTCGGCTGGACCATCATTTTCGCTTGGGCGGTCACTTTTGACCGCCCTAGCGAGACACTTGCGCACCAGCTCCTCGTCCAAGCAACACATGCTCGCTGGGGCGGTCACTTTTGACCGCCCTAGCGAGTACCTCTCGCTTCTTTGGCAAATAAAATCCCACTTTTCGGTCCAAGTCCTACAAAACAACCACAAAATACACGAGATCAGCCATATGCTAAATAATGATAGAGAAATACTAAATTAAACTAAAACAAACTAATATGATGCATGAATGCGACTCAAAACCAACACTAAAAACGCGTAAAAACGAGTTCTATCAACCCCCTCATACTAACCTTTTGCTCGCCCTCGAGTAAAATAGGTTAAAACACGAGATACTAAACAAACTTCAACAAAAACAAACAAACTCAAACAAGAAAAACCAACCCAAGTAAATGTCAATGGTGAGTCGATAACGGTTATGTTCATGCCTCAGTTTACTTTCCCACTACCAATCATAGTCAAGTCAAATCGCAAACGAATACTCATTTCTCATCTACACATAAATATCAACACTAGTTTGAACGTGTGTGTGTGTCGTGATGGGTCTAGTCATTCGTACGTCAAATAGATCAATTATCAAATCATGCGAGTCACTTAATTAGCACTTCAATACAAGTCTCACTAGCATGCATTCCCGTATCCATTTATCACTAGCCATAAATTGAACTTTATTCAACTTTTAAGAGCAGATAGGGGTGTCGAAAGGAAGGGAAGTAAGCTCAAGTGGCTAAAAAGTTGGGAGTACACCGATCATTTTCATTGTGCAATCGTCAAGACTTTTGCGTCTGACTTTCCTCGTCTCCTTACATCCCCAACTTTTAGCCTAGGAATAGAATTTCATTCCTTTTATTTAGGCTCCCCCTCACCTTACATCTCCTTTTTTTTTTTTTTTTTTTTGAATGCACAATTTTCACACATGTACTCCCTAGGCTAAGAATGAGATCACTTTGGATTATAGCCGGTTGGGAGTTTGATCTTTTAATTAGTGCATTGGAGAGTAGGTACAAGTAAAGTTCAAGGCAAATCAACTTTTCTCAATCAAGGTCACTATTAGCGACTTATTTTCACGGGTTTGCATGCTAAATCAACTCATAAATGGTGCCTTTCAAGTTAACCAAACAAAATTTTCAAATTTCACCATTATTCCTACAAAATCCTAGTCCCCACGCAAATGTGCTCAAAAGTTCAAATTTTGTACCAAAATTTATGCTTCAACAATTAAGAGTATCGTTCACGAAGTGACCCAATCAACATTTTTGTAAACCATCAATTTAGGATCATCATTGGCTCATAAACTATGTCTTCTCACCATAAACGACACCAACTAAAAGAAATGCAACGAAACTTAAAGAAATGCAATGAACTAAAACAAATAACTAAACAACCAAAACAAACTACCCCCTCATACTAGAGTTGTGCCATGTCCTCATAGCACAAAACGAAACAAAGACGAAAAACAAACATAAAAACGCATGAATGCAAATGTAAGGACTGAAATAAGCAAACAAATAAAAAAGAAAGGGGAAACAGTAAACTCCCCTGATCAGAAGTCCTCCTCCTCGTCATGCTCAGGTGGTCGGACTCCCTCGTCAGCTGGTGGCGGCATAGGATAATGGTACTGGAACTGGAAGGGTGGCGGGTATGCGGGTACAGGAGGCCGTCCGGATGTGTCGATGCCCAAATGCGTGGAGATCCCCTGTACCAAGTACTCGACGTTCTGAATATGAGCTTGATTCACGGCCTGATACTCAGTCTGATATGTGGCCCAAGCGCCCAATTCGTTGATGCGATCTCGCATGGCACGGCGGCGTGGCGACGGAGGGGGCGGTGCATGTAATAAAGCCGGAGGTGGGTGAGCGGCGCCCCCATACTCGAAAAACACATCCTCGGGCAGCTCTGCCTGCCTCTTCTCCCTCTTGGATCGATAAAGAGCGTCATCAATGGCTCTCATCGGTGGTAGCCACTCATCATCATCGGCAAATCGCACCCCCGCTCGGGCACAAAGCTCAGTCACGATCGTCGGAAAATAAAACACCAAGTTGCTGTTGTTTATGCACATATTGAGCTGTCCAAAGATGAGTCGGCCCACATCAATCACCATCCCAGTCTGGATGGCATACAGAACAACCGCCCGCTCCCGCTGTACATCACTCGTATGCCCGACCGGCATTAATCTCTTCGACAAAAAGGCATACCACACTGCCGCATCCACTCTCAAAAATTTTTCCAGAAAGACCGTATACGTCCCCGGCTGTTTCCACGTGGTGCCCGGATAACAGAGCGTCTGAAGAATCAAATCGTAATCCGGGTTAAGAACCCACGCTTGAAACGCCGAGTCATCCACCGACGGCAAACCCAACAAGTCATTGATAGTCCTGGAATCGAACGGGACTAGACGTCCCCTCACAGATGCCTTATGCTCACTCCCCTCCGGAGCATTGGCATAGAATTCGCGCACGACCGAGACCACTGCTGCGTTCGGTTGTGCCACAAAGCCAGTCCACCCTCGTCCCTCTATTTGGAATGACGGAAAATGATGGATACTAGACGGGCTAAATCCTCGCTCCGGGATAGGCTTCCTATGTAGTTTAGCATTTTCATATCTATCCCTAGCATTATCATTCACAAACATAGACTGAGTAGCCCGAGAACTAGAGGCACCGTGAGTTACCTTCGATTTTTTTGGTGCCATGGCGAGAGTAGAGTGCACAAATATAGAACGGAAAAAGCGGCGGCCGGAGAGGAGGTGACGGCGGCGGCGTAGGTGGTGGAGGTCGTGCCGGAATGTGGCGGTGAACGGAGGAGATCCGGCAACGGCGCCAAAAACTTGATCGAGCAAAACTTGCACAGTGAATAGTCCCAAAATTTGTTTTATAAATGAAAGCTCGATTTAAAATATCGCAAGTGCACGATAGTCAAGTTATAATAAACGTACGTGAATACGAGTATCGATCCACAAGGACTGCGTTACAATATTCTTATTTTCACTTAAATTTCTTTAGCAACGATAGATTGAGTTGGTGATTAAACTAAAGTGAATTTAATAACTATAATGATTAAAATGCAAGAATAAATAGTCAAGAAATCAATGATTAAATTGGATGAAAATCAAATGAGAAACGAATTTGTTGGGAATTATCAGTTCACCTACCGCTCGTGTTCAAATAATTATACTCGACTTTCACTCGTGCATTCGACGGAATTCCCTAGACTAATTAATATACTCTGTCGAGCTATATTAATACTAATCATAAACATGCAGTAATCAAGTATCCTCAATTATTTAACAGTTCACGATTGCATTACGTTCTATGAAATCCGCTAGCTTTCATCCGGGTGAATTATCACTATCGACACGTACCCAATTCCGTATATCTACTAGAATTGTAAATCCGTGGTCTATGCTATTCGATCCTATTGTCAATTATTCTATCGAAATCATTAACAACATGAAATAATCAAAGAAAGTTAGCTAGACTTCAATTGAAATAAGAAAGCACAAAAGCATAGGCAAATCACTCATAAAAACGTCGATAAATAATGTTAAACCACGAGTACGGGGTAGGATCCCCTCAAATCCCAACAAATATAGAGTTTAGCCAACCAAAGTCATACTAAAAATCAACAATCTACGCAAGAAAAAAAATACTGAATATGAAAATACTAAATATGACGACGGACGAAGGCCGCGACGCTTGGAAATCTCGAGGTCTTCAAAAATCTCCTTTGCTCCTAGCCTTCCTCCCAAGAAAAATGATGGAAAATCTGGTGTGTCAGTCTGAAAAACGGCGCCCAATCTCGTGTATTAGGTTAGGTTCCGATAGAGTCCACAAAACTTGGAAACAAATCTTCTTTTATCTCTTCGCTCGCTAGGGCGACCACTTTTGACCGCTGGGGCGAGTGGTTCTCGAATAAAATCCTTGGCCATGTCTCTGGTCTCGCTGGGGCGGTCACTTTTGACCGCCCTAGCGAGAGCTTCGCGCAACAACTTCTCGGCTGGACCATCATTTTCGCTGGGGCGGTCACTTTTGACCGCCCTAGCGAGACACTTGCGCACCAGCTCCTCGTCCAAGCAACACATGCTCGCTGGGGCGGTCACTTTTGACCGCCCTAGCGAGTACCTCTCGCTTCTTGGGCAAATAAAATCCCACTTTTCGGTCCAAGTCCTACAAAACAACCACAAAATACACGAGATCAGCCATATGCTAAATAATGATAGAGAAATACTAAATTAAACTAAAACAAACTAATATGATGCATGAATGCGACTCAAAACCAACACTAAAAACGCGTAAAAACGAGTTCTATCAGGGTCCAAGAAAGTGTAGCCAAAGTCAAGGCTACCGAAGCTCCTTCCCACCATAAGAGGGCGTCTCCAGTGAACAGATAGGTGGCGCATCGGACTCGGTCTGCGTCTCCCAGCTCCATAAACTCGAAGATGACCTCGAGAGATTTGATCCATCCCTCGGCAATCATGGGGTCAGAAGTCCCAGAAAACTCCTTCGGACGCATTTTCATAAATCGTTCGTAAACAGCCTCGGGCCCTGTCGGCCTGGCTGCGGCTGCGGCATGGTTCCCCGCAAACTGTTCGAAGAACTGCGTCATCCCAGCTAGCATCTGGGCATGCATATCCGATGGAGGTGGAGGAGGAGGAGGATGTGCCTGCCTCTCTTGTCCCTGATCATCATCGTCCTCGCGACAGTGCTCGCCACCACCTCTCGGGCGTCCAACTTGACGTTTAGGAGGCATACTGTTCCAACATAACCCATACGTAACTAACATGCATAATTCCATAATTTATTTTAAATGAACACTGAAATACTGAAAATCTGATCGTAAACTATTACATGGAAGCATGCTGTCAAAATAATTTAAATTTAAATACTGCACGATAAAAATCTGGGCGTAATATATATTTCATGAAAACATGCTGTTAAATAATTCATGCTTTAAATAAAATGCTGTAATGCAAAACTTACAGATCGAAGACGTGACTTCGTGAGTTTCTCGTGGTCAGTAGTAGTGTAACCCTTTACAAGAACATAGGCTCTGATACCAACTGTGAAGGCCCGAAAATCCTTACTTTGAAAATTTGCGGAAAATTAAAAATTTTCTTTTTAAAAGAACTTAAACGGCCTCATTCATAAAATCACTGGTGAATCAAGTTCAATGTTTCCAATTATTGCAACGGAAGAAAAATAAAGTTGCCAACAATAACAATTTAAAATATGTCCAATGACTGATAAAATTGTTAGCGGAAAAATAACAACTGCTGCGCTGAGGTCCTCGGGTGCCACTACTGCCGACCCAAGCTGGCTCACTGGTCCCCGTCCTCAGCCTTGGCCTCATCAGTACCTACAACAATCAAGTCTAGTGAGCCTAAAGACTCAGCATGCATATATCGCAGGTAACGAGTAAAATCTGAAGTAAAATATGCATGGGATAAAATATCATGTCATGAGGCAGGCTGAAAATAATCTGTACTCATGCTGAAAATAATCTGTACTGAGCAATTATAATACGTGCATAACTGAACTGATAATCACAGTAAAAATGTTTGCTCCTTGGAGTCCTGTACTGAAATAACTGGTAAAATTTTCTGTTGAGATTATGTTTTACGCCTGTGGCCACTGCACTAAGCTGAAACTGATCGGTAACTGGCTACCGGGGAGGCTGAAACTGAACTGATCTGGCCATTCACTGGCGACCGGGTGGTACCATACTGAACTGATCGGTCACTGACGACCGTATAAAATAACACTCCCACATAGTGAATAAACCACAAGCCATATCGCATAAATCTCAAAAATAATCATTTTCTGTTTTCATGCACGTAATATAATTAACTGGCATAATGAAAAATCCTGTAATTTTTCCAACTGGATTGGATTGTCCCCCAGGCTCGCTGCAACCTAACTGGGCCATGAAAAATATGCAATAGCTTAAACTTGACCAACTATGCAATTTAGTTCAAAAGATGCGACTATGACGCCTAATGACTTCGTATTTAATCATGACTCCGAACCAACCCGAACCAACACAGAACCGACGTATAGTCATGATTAAAATACGCTGAAAATAATGAAATAATGCTCCTAAAATTATGATGGTCGAAATCTAGGTGGAATGGAGGCCAAAACAAGAAACGCTCTTTCGAGAGTCAATTTGGCACATCGCACCGTAAATTCTCGTACGACTTCAAAAATGATCTGAATGACAAACGGCCAAAAACATGACCTTCCTAACTCAATGAGGCACTGTCCAGTCCAAGGCCATGGGCTAAAAGCGGACCAAGAATTCGAACGAGCCTCTGGACTGTCACAGCAACTTGCTGTAAATTTCCAGCAGCTGCGCAACTTGGCACATCGCACCGTAAATTCTCGTACGACTTCAGAAATGATCCGAATGACAAACGGCCAAAAACATGACCTTCCTAACTTGATTAGGCACTGTCCAGTCCAAGGCCATGGGCTAAAAGCCAACCGAGAACTCAAACGATGCCTCTGAACAGCTGCATACTTGCTGTCAAAAAATACAGCAGCTGCGCACTTGTTTTCCTTGTGTCGTTTTCGAGTCCTCCGGCCATTGGGGCTTACACCACCGACCAGAGACCCTTAAAACGTCCTAAGGAATGATTTGAACCATGGCTAAGGGCTTTTGGCCAGCCACAATTCGAACCATACCAGAAACAAAACCGAAACCCCAACCGAGAACCAACGTGCATGCGTGTGTAGTGTTTAGCTTTGATCGATGTCTTGTGTCGTTCCAGTGGCCATTTGGTTGACCATGGCACGATCTAGATATCTAGGGGCATGATATGAACCGTGGCTAAGGGCCATAGGCCAACCAAGATCCATACCAAGCACCAAACTCGAACCCACAAGTTGCTGTCAAAAAGGGAAAGCTGAGGGGGAAGGGGGCTGTTTTTGTTGTTTATTTAAAAACCAATGAGCCATGGACCAAGCCACCAAAAGAGCGACTTAGTCACGTCTTAGACATGCTAGGGGAGTGATCCAACCATGGCTAAGAGCCCTTAGGGCAACCAAGATCAGATCCAACCCCTTGACATAAAAACTGAAATTTTGAAACACAAAATCCTGCACCTATGGGGAGCTTGCTGTCATTTCGGTTTCCAGCAAGTGTGGGGGCTGAATGAATGGACCAACATGGTCCTAATGCATCCTATTACATGTCTAGGAACAGCCTTGGGAGCCTGGAGTCGAACCAACACCTGAAATCCACAACACGAAGCAAACCATGAAGCTGCCCAAGAAAACCGAAAAAATCTGCATGTTGGTTTTTCTGAAAATTCTTGTCATGTTTCGGTTTTATCATGATGAAATCTGATCATGCACTTAAAAATACTGATAATATGACTTGATTGAGGTTTAGAAAAAGTATATACATGCCTTGGATTCGTTTCGAAAGAAAACGAAAAGAACGAAGCGATACGGCGCGGAGGAGACGGAGTGGCTTCCTTTTCTACCTTTCCTTGCTCTTGATTTTTCTTTCCTTCTTCCCTAGCTAAGACTCACGAAATTGACACTCAAAATGGTCTGAATTTCGTGCATGAGGGAGGGGGAGTGATGGTTAGGAGAGTGAGGAGGATAATGGTTGGAAAGGTGAGAGGCAAGATCCACAAATATAGGATCTCAACTCAAGACCAAGCCCACCTCTCATTAAAATTGGATTGTTGACAAGTCTTCTTGGGGGACAAGGCATGGCCTATTCTTACATGGTAGATGTAGGTTGATTAAGGTCTAATATTACTTAATTAAGGGTGCTTAATAAATGAAAAGATTATCAAGTTAAGAGATGGCAAGGAAATGGTCAAAGGTGAGTTGACAAAAATAATTGTCTAGGCAAGGGGGTGGCCGAAATTTTGCATCTAAAAATGAATGGGGAGTGTTGTTTATTTACTAAATTAATAACTCTTAAAAGCCTCACTAATCCTTTAATTAATTTAGTGAGCTAACCCCTTAATTATGCAACTTAAATGGGCTTATTTCTTAATCACCTCAAGCAACTTAAATAATTCCTTAAACTTCTTTTTAACTTAAATTAACTTACTTGCTATCTAAATAAAATCCTGGAAATATTTCTCAAATCTTAAATTCTATCTCAAAACTCCAACTCCAGTCCGGCCTCACTGAAATAACTGAAATGCTAAAAATCAACTACTGAGCTGAAATAATAAAATAATTAACTTCAAAGAAATGCATTTAAAATAATCATGCAATGAAGTCAATTAAATTTTAAAAATCTAGAATTATGCATGACTTATACGTAGACTGATTTACGGGTTCTACATAATCACCCATTTAACCCTAAACCTAATCTTTTACTCCCCAACCAGCCGACACCCTTCTGAATTCATTCAGCTTGAGGACCAATCGGTTTCACCATTTGCAACTAGAGGTCCCCATCGGTTTTGTCTTGTTCTTGCTCCTCCAATCTTAAGGCATGCATTTGTACCTTTATTTCTGCATCATCCAAGCCTTATACTATCGTGTGTATGTATATGTATGAGGGTTTTTCGATCTAGCCATGTGCAGGGGAGTTTTCATCTTTTTGTTCAAATACATGCATCATGAGTTCACTACTCACGTTTTCTGTAATCTGTGTTGTAAAGAGGCTGCTGGTGTAGTGTTTCAGAGTCGTTTCTGTCAAGGGTTCCAGTAGTGTAGCTGCTGGAGGCGTGGTTGGTCGAGAGGGTGAGAATACATGCTGGATCGGTGAGCTTGGAAGGGTATCGGGTAGATCATGAGTTGGGGAGGGAGGCCACCGGCGTCAGCGTTATTCCAGGCACTGGACATGCCCCTGAGGGGTACTAACCACGACCTAGGAGAGCTCTAACCCCTCTGGTCCAAACTCTCGAGCAAGCACGATCGAACCTAGCTTGAGGGAACTCGCGGTGTTGGCGTTACTGCTTCTAGCGTGTAGGCGGGTAGTGCAGGCTGTATGGGGCTGGGTTCTTGGTCTGGTAGACTCCTTGGGGTCTGGTTTAAGTCCACAATAGGCTGGCTAGGGGCTGGAGCCATCGGCTTGAGTGTAAGAGTGGGGTTTGTGTGCTAGTGGTTTGGTTAGAGGTGAGGGGCGAGCTGCTGGATCTTTCAGCGGCTGCCCAGGGGATTCGAATGCCTTAAAAAGCTGGGTTTTGGTTTCTTTAGAGTCGTTTAAGTGTTTTTAAGTCATGGTTTAAGTTTGGTAAAATTTTGGTTAAGTTTCGGGTCGATTCGGGCTAAAGACGGGACCTCGGTCCAAGTTTTAAAGCGAATTCATTAAATTTGAGTTTGCGCTCGAGTTTACGTCTAGGAATACTTTTAAATATGTTTTGTATTATTTTAAGGATTTTGATAAGCTTCGGGTCAATTTTAGAGGTCCAGGGGTGAAACGATAATTTTCGGGTTTTCAGGGGCAAAATGGTCATTTTGTACCCGAGGTGAGATTTTTGTCCTAGCAGCGCCCTGAGCACAAATCATGATATTTTTTTAATGTTCATGCATCACGTTTACGATTTTTAAGCTATTATAATAATTATGGTGCATGCTTGGTTTTAAAAGAATTAAGAGAGAAAAAATGAGAAAGTGAAGAGCACTCCGTCTCCGCCGCGCCGCGTCGTTATTTTGTTTGTTTTTTGTCAAAACAAACCAAGGCATGTTTATATCTTCTTTCACTCTTCAATCAAGCCATATAGGTATTTTTAAATATCGTAAGTACATGATTTTAATGCAAGAAGATCGAAATTGTTCATATTTAATGATGTTATTTAATTATATCACGTTCAAAATATTCATTTTGAGATTTATGTGATATTGCTTGGGGTCACTTTACTATCTTGGGAGTATTATTTCACCCGGTCGTCAGTTACCAGTCCGGTCGCCAGTTACTGGTCAGTTCAGTTCAGTTCCCAACATCTCTTTCGCGAAGGGATCTAGCGCTTCTAGACCCTCATACTCCATCAGCTGATGCCTCCGCTCGAGCGTCTGGCGAGTCGTCAGTTACCGGTTAGTTTCACCCGATCACCAATTACCGGTCAGTTCTCGGTCATCAGTTACCGGTCCGGTCGCCAGTTACAGGTCAGTTTAGTTCAGGGACCACTTGCGTAGACCATAATCTCAACAGAAAATTTATGACATGCTATTTTATTACAGGGCTCCAAGGAGCAAACATTTTCACTATGATTTTCAGTTCAGTTATGCACGTATTATAATTGCTCATGAAAAGTTATTTTCACATTATGCCTCATGACATGATATTTTTATCCCATGCAAAATTTTACTATATTATTTACGATATATGCATGCTGAGTCTTTAGGCTCACTAGACTTGATTGTTGTAGGTACTGATTGTGAGGCCCGGGGCCGAAGAGGGCGGGGGGTGATCGTCGGTGCCATCAGTTGCACGGACAATGAGCGGCTCCTGGCAGGCTTCTAGGTGGAGGGAACATGAATGAACCGACCCACACGGGAATGAGAGGGATTCCGAGACTGTTCAATGTAATGGACTGTACAGTTGAAGAAGGCTTAAAAGATTTGATTGGTATTACTCATATCACGAAGGTGCGTCTTTTTTTCGGTAGCTCATCACATAAGAACTCCAAAATTAAGCGTGCTTGACTTGGGGCAATTTTGGGATGGGTGACCTCCTGGGAAGTTTCTCAGGGTGCGTGTGAGTGAGGACATAAGAACACTGGAAAGACTCGTCTTGGTACAGTGAGGACAGTCGTCGAATCTGGGGCGTTACACTGATGTTGTCGGGGCCGAGGGCGGGGACCAGTGAGCTAGCTTGGGTCGGCAGTAGTGGCACCCGAGGACCTCATTTACATTACTTGCCATTTTTATGCTCAAACATTTTTTTTACCAGTTGTTGGATACTTTAACTTGTTATTTTGACGAGTAATAATTTCTTCCGCTGCAAATTTTGAACATTAAACTTGATTTATCAATTTAGTTTGTGAATGAGGCAATTTTGATTATTTTAAAAAGAAAATTTTAAATTTTTCCGCAAATTTTCAAGAACGAATTTTTGGGCCTTTACAGCTGGTATCAGAGCCTATGTTCTTGTAAAGGGTTGCACTACTACTGACCTCGAGAAGCTCATGAAGTCACGTCTTCGGTCTGTAAGTTTTACATTTACGTATTTTATCTAAAGCATGAATAATTTCAACAGCATGATTTCATGAAATATTTTACGTTCAGATTTTATTATTCAGTATTTACTTAAATTTAAATTAGAGAATTATGCATGTTGGTTACGTTTGGGTTATATGTATGGAACAATATGCCTCCTAGACGCCTTGTTGAACGCGCGGGGGATGATGAGCGCCGTCATGAGGACGGTGAGCATCAGAGGCAGGAGGGAAATGCACCTCCACCCCCACCGGACATAAATAAGAATTTTGCTATTGGGCATTAGGAGAGGTCGTAAATTATTTGACTATATTAATTTTTGGGTTAATAGTACTGATGTTCTACTTATGGGCCATAAGTTAAACTTAAAAATTATGAATGTTTTCGAGACTTGTAGAATTTGTAAGAAATTAACGATGGTTCGTGGTTGCTAGTTGAATTAAAGTTTTGAGGATTTCATGCAAGGATTAATGATTCGAAGACTACGACGATATTTTGAAGTATAAAACGTAGAATTTATTTAGGATACATGCTCTACCTAGTTAGATTTAAGGATGGAATTGCATGAATTGAGAAATTTAGGGACCTAATTGTAATAACTAATAATTTGATGACCAAAGTGCAAAACAAAAATTCTAAGGGACTATTTTTGAATTTACCAAATTTTGGGATTTTGAGTTTTAGAATTTAAAAGTTTAATGAGGTAAAGATGGAAAAATTTTATGGGGACGATGATGCAAATTTCGAAGAGTTGTAGGGCCAAATGTAAATTTGGAGAATTGTAAGGGCCAGATTGCAAGTTTCAAAATTTTAAGGATGTAATTGCGAACCTTTGAGGAACACTTCGGATTTTAAGTATTTATAGAAATGTACGACATGTTATGGGAATTAATTTTTGGTTTAATAAACTTAAGACTATTGAACCTTATGATACGGGAAATCTATAAAATGAAACTGGGAATACTGAAGACTCATGGGTAACTGTGGAATTTTCGAGATTTATGGTTTTGATGATATTCGAGGAAAGTAAGAATTAATTTTACAATTTTAAGAAATTTGAGAACTTATTTAGTAGTAAATGAGAATTGAACGATTTAAATGGTAGGAATTTTCGGTTATTTAGGCTCGAAGGAAATATAGAATATTTAGATATTTTGGTCATAATGTTATAATGAATGGTAACCAAGGACATTGTGGGATGAATCAATCTTAGGCGTGAAAATTTAAGCGTTAGTGAAATAATGTTGTGGCAAATTAAGAATTTAAAGTGATGACGATTTAAGGTAATTTGATTGGTTAGTTAAGTTATAAGAATAAACATTGAGTTAGTAATTTTTTTTTGGAATATAAGTTTGATGTTTCACAAGTTTTAGCCATGATCTTAACAGTTAAGATTATACCTTGGGAGAATTTAAGTTTTTTTTTTTTGGGAAGTTGGGTACGATGATGGTTAGCTTAATTGGTAGACGCACATAAGAGGTGCGGTAGACACCTTGTCTTGAGAAATTTTGGAAGTCATTAACAAACTTGGGACTAAACGGATATGTGTATTGGAATTATTTTATTCAAAGCTATTTGGATTAGGTAAGTTTGAATTTCAAATTTATGGGATATTCGTTCATACGGAAATTTTGGGTGAAATAAAAACAAAAGGGAATTAGTTGTGTTCAATATAAATTATCAATTGATGAATATGAAGATTTTTACCAAGTAAGAAATCTAAAAGCTTGATATGGGGAGAAATCTAAAAGCTTGATATGGGGATTCTAGAATTCTATGAGTTATAAGTTAAATTGATTTAGTAAAGTTAGTCTAATGCTACCATGGGCTAACTTATTAAGTTTAGAGTGAGTCTCATGTGAGACCGTCTCACGGGTCATAATCCGTGAGACGGGTCAACCGACCCGTGAGACGGGCCAACCCTACCCATATTCACAATAAAAAGTAATACTCTCAGCATAAAAACTAATACTTTTTCATGTGTGACCCAAATAAGAGATCTGTCTCACAAATACGACCCGTGAGAACGTCTCTCACAAGTTTTTGCCTTAAGTTTATATGCTAGAATTAAGCAAGAATTAAGGACACATAAGAATGAGACACTTGTTCCAATGAGGAAGTCCAGAGTTCTAGGCCTCAACTATATTGTAATTGAGAAGAGAATAGTTTGAGCATGTTTTTGATGCTACAAGTGTTGTTAGTCAGGTAGAAAGTCGATGTTGTATAATTGAGTTTTATGAATTGACGTTATTCAAAATTTAAGATTTACAACAATTTCAAATCCGGGATGCACTTATAAATAATAAGTTACGTAAGTTTGGTGTCGTAAGATAAAGATTCGGTTCAAAGATTCTAGGCTAATACTACAATGAGGGTGAAATAAGGTTTAACCTTTAAGCGTTCTACTAAGAATAGAAGTCGATCAGTAAATTTTGGTACAAAGGTTTCATAAGTCGAACTGCATAAATGCTAATATAATAGGTCGATAAATATTACGAGTATAGTATAAGAAAAGTAAGGTGCGATAAGTTTGGACATCCATTTCTAGAAGGAGGAATTGGGAGATAAGTCAAAATTCGAGGTTATAGAAAAATAGAAGTAAGTCGCCATAAGTCGCTTTAAGTTGCGATTCACGAACGAGGTTTATGGTAAGCAATTTAATTAGGATTGAAGAGATGTAAGGACAGCTCAATATTTATATTATCAGAGTATCACATCGGAAGCGTGGATTATTAGGATCCTAGAATTAAGGGTCTAAACTTTTTTTTTATCGAGGATAAGCGAATTTCGAGGACGAAATTTCTTTTAAGGGGGGGAAGGGTTGTAGAACCCGTAAATTGGACTGCGTATAAGCCATGCATAATTCTAGTATTTAAAATTAAAAGGATTTTTATTGTATGAGTATTTAAATTATTCTCTTTAAATTTATTTATTTTACGCAGTAGTTTAATTGTTATCTTTCCAGTAAAATAAGTGAGGCCGGACTGGAGATGGAATATTGAGATAAGTTAATAAAGACTTATTTAAGAAGTGGTAATTTAGCATGTTAGTAAATATATTTTAAAAAAAAAATTGACATGCATGCAAGTTATTAAATTCTTTGGTATTTTATTAATTTGTTTTAAAGCATTAAATGCATGTTTATTTTATAAATTATGTGTTTAATTATTTTTATGCATTTTATGCATAATTCATGCATGATAGAAATTATTTCATGAAATTTTAAAGGTTTTTGAATTAAAGATTTTTAAGTTGTATTTCACGCCCGAACGAGCAACGGAGACCGGAGAATTTTCAAGAAAATTATTTTTATTACAAGATTAATTTTTATTAATTAATATAAGATGTTTTAAAGGTATTTTTCAAGAATTTGGATTTATTGGGTATTTTACCCGCAGGATATAATTTTTAGCGGTGTGCAACTTTTATCGATTCGGGGAACCTTTTGAGGGTTCGGCGAATATTTTCAAAAGCTTTCCAACACGAATTATTTTTCGGGAATGCGTTTGGACTTAATGGGCCTATGTTTAAGCTTGTGGGGCTTAAACCCTTTTTAAAACCTTTAAGATGCAATTTGTGACCCATTAACTAATTAATATCCATATAATTAGACCTCTAATCACCCATTTAACCATAAACCTAATCTTTTACTCCCCAACCAGCCGACACCCTTCTGAATTCATTCAGCTTGAGGACCCATCGGTTTCACCATTTGCAACTAGAGGTCCCCATCGGTTTTGTCTTGTTCTTGCTCCTCCAATCTTAAGGCATGCATTTGTACCTTTATTTCTGCATCATCCAAGCCTTATACTATCGTGTGTATGTATATGTAGGGTTTTTCGATCTAGCCATGTGCAGGGGAGTTTTCATCTTTTTGTTCAAATACATGCATCATGAGTTCACTACTCACGTTTTCTGTAATCTGTGTTGTAAAGGGGCTGCTGGTGTAGTGTTTCAAAGTCGTTTCTGTCAAGGGTTCCAGTAGTGTAGCTACTGGAGGTGTGGTTGGTCAAGAGGGTGAGAATACATGCTGGATTGGTGAGCTTGGAAGGGTATCAGGTAGATCGTGAGTTGGGGAGAGAGGCCACCGGCGTCAGCGTTATTCCAAGCGTTGGACATGCCCCTGAGGGTAATAACCACGACCTGGGAGAGCTCTAACCCCTTTGGTCCGAACTATCGAGCAAGCACGATCGAACCTAGCTTGAGGGAACTCGCGGTGTTGGCGTTACTGCTTCTAGCGTGTAGTCGGGTAGTGCAGGCTGTATGGGGCTGGGTTCTTGGTGCTGGTAGACTCCTTGGAGTCTTGTTTAAGTCCACAATAGGCTGGCTAGGGGCTGGAGCCATCAGCTTGAGTGTAAGAGTGGGGTTTGTGTGCTAGTGGTTTGGTTAGAGGTGAGGGGCGAGCTGCTGGATCTTTCAGCGGCTGCCCAGGGGGATTCGAATGCCTTAAAAAGCTGGGTTTTGGTTTCTTTAGAGTCCTTTAAGTGTTTTTAAGTCATGGTTTAAGTTTGGTAAAATTTTGGTTAAGTTTCGGGTTGATTCGGGCTAAAGACGGGACCTCGGTCCAAGTTTTAAAGCGAATTGATTACGTTTGAGTTTGGGCTCGAGTTTACATCTAGGAATACTTTTAAATATGTTTTGGATTATTTTAAGGAGTTTGATAAGCTTCGGGTCAATTTTAGAGGTTCAGGGGTGAAACGATAATTTTCGGGTTTTCAAGGGCAAAATGGTCATTTTATACCCGAGGTGAGATTTTGGTCCTAGGAGCGCCCTGAGCACAAATCAAGATATTTTTTAATGTTCATGCATCACGTTTACGATTTTTATGCTATTATAATAATTATGGTGCATGCTTGGTTTAAAGGAATTAATAGAGAAAAAATGAGAAAGTGAAGAGCACTCCGTCTCCGCCGTGTCGCGTCGTTATTTCGTTTGTTTTCTGTCAAAAAAACCAAGGCATGTTTATATCTTCTTTCACTCTTCAATCAAGCCATATAGGTATTTTTAAATATCACAACTACTTGATTTTAATGCAAGAAGATCGAAATTGTTCATACTTAATGATGTTATTTAATTATATCACGTGAAAAATATTCATTTTGAGATTTATGCGATATTGCTTGTGGTCACTTTACTATCCTGAGAGTATTATTTCACCCGGTCGTCAGTTACCGGTCCGGTCGCCAGTTACCGGTCAGTTCAGTTCAGTTCCCGGTCGTCAGTTACCGGTCCGGTCGTCAGTTACCGTTTAGTTTCACCCGGTCGCCAGTTACCGGTCGTCAGTTACCGGTCCGGTCGCCAGTTACCGGTCAGTTCAGTTCAGGGACCACTTGCGTAGACCATCATCTCAACAGAAAATTAATGACATGCTATTTTATTACAGGGCTCCAAGGAGCAAACATTTTCACTATGATTTTCAGTTCAGTTATGCACGTATTATAATTGTTCATGATAAGTTATTTTCACATTATGCCTCATGACATGATATTTTTATCCCATGCAAAATTTTACTATATTATTTACTCGTTATTTACGATATATGCATGCTGAGTCTTTAGGCTCACTAGAATTGATTGTTGTAGGTACTGATGATGTCGAGGCCGAGGGCGGGGACCAGTGAGCTAGCTTGGGTCGGCTGTAGTGGCACCCGAGGACCTCATTTACAGCACTTGTCATTTTTATGCTCAAACTTTTTTTTTTACCAGTTGTTGGATAGTTTAAATTGTTATTTTGGCGAGTAATAATTTCTTCCGCTGCAAATTTTGAACATTAAACCTGATTTATCAATTTAGTTTGTGAATGAGGCAATTTTGATTATTTTAAAAAGAAAATTTTAAATTTTTCCTCAAATTTTCAAGAACGAATTTTCGGGCCTTTACAGAGTAGATCAACTGGTACTAGGATTGCTGCCAAGATCTATATAAGTCCAGGAGGTCTTGGGTTCTAATCTTAGGGAGGTAAAAGCTCCAGTGCCTGGGCTGGAGAAGTTCTATGAGTAATGGGTAATGGGATAACCGTGAGGGGACTTAAGCCCAATCAGGAACAGCCCACGTGAATTACAAAAAAAGGCGTCTTTTTTTTGTAACGATCATGGGCCATTAGGCTGAACCAACAAAGGCCTCCATACCCACGCACCACTACTGGTCATGGGTCGTTAGGATGGTCCAGCATGGGTCTCGGCCCATGCCCATGCACCGCCACTCATAGATTATCCCACTCCTGGAAAGTGGTTTCTTTCGCCTTCTCCAACACTCGAACCCAGGACCTCCAGGCTTAAGTACCTAGATTCCTAAGTGTTGGTACCAGTTGATCTACTAGCTTAACTGGAACCAAAACTTAGGAATCTAGGTACTTAAGCTTGGAGGTCCTAGGTTCGAGTGTTGGGGAAGGCGAAAGAAACCACTTTCCAGGAGTGGGATATTCTATGAGTGGCGGTGCATGGGCATGGGCCGAGGCCCATGCTGGACCATCCTAACGACCCATGACCAGTAGTGGTGTGTGGGTATGGGCCGAGGCCTTTTTTGGTTCAGCCTAATGGCCCATGATCGTTACAAAAACCGTCGCTATTATAGCCACGATTTTTATTAAAACCGTCGCCTATTAAATTTAGTGACAATTTACTAACACCCGTCGCTATATTAGCGACGATTTTTCATCAATCGTCGCTAATATTGCGACAATTCCACAAACCGTCGCCCATGTGCGACGGTCTTGTATTCTACCGTCGCTATGTTAGCGATCGTTTTCAATCAACCGTCGCTTAATTTTAAAGACGATGAGTTTTATCGAAACAGTCGCTATAGAGCGACAGTTTAAATAAACCGTCGCTTAATTTGATAAGCAACGGTTCATAAAGCGACTGTTCAAGCTAAATAGAGCGACGGATTTTACGAAACCGTCGCTAAATATAGCGACGGGTTTTTAAAACCGTCGTTTTCATTAAGCGACGGTTTATACAAAACCGTCGTTAATAAGAAATCGTCGCAAAAATAGCGACGGTCTTCTTCCAAAGAACCGTCGCTATAAGCGACGGGAGTTGAAAACCCGTCGCTTCTAGAATGCGACGCAGCCTCCGGTGACGGATCGCAAAACCGTCGTTAAAACCGTCACCTCACCCTTTTCATTATCTCTACTATTTTATTAAGGATGAGATGCATTTACTAACTGCCTCTGCGGACACCATTTTTTTATTTACTTTTTTGCCCGTTTATCCTTTTGCTTCATTTCAAATAAATTTCTCTCTCAAAATATCCAACAAACCACCTACTCTGCACGATTCACTATGATTTACCCTCACAAATCTTCTCTCTCTGCACGCTTCTCTCTCCAAATTATCTCGGATCTTCACAAATCTTCTCTCTCGGATCTTCACAAATCTTCTCTATCGAAATTTATTGGATCGTGATGGACCAAATTCACGATCTCCTCCAACATATATTCGGTTGAGGCCTCGACGATCCGAACACCACATCCATTGCATTTGATCTCCACCCTCATGTCTGCCGATTGAAATTCAATTTCCCGGCCAAGAAATCAAAAGGGTCCTCTGGTAAGTACACAACAGTGTTCTTTTGCAATTTCTGGAGATTGTCTCGATCCATCGATTAAAGAGGTAATCTTTTGCACTCGTGACGGGTTCGTCCATTGTGTATTTCATATACAAAACTCACTAAATAGAGAAACATAGAGATTTGTATCGTTGATTGTTGAGTTCAATAGTTGTGATTGTCGCGTGGGAAAGGCGCACATCTCCATTCGTCTTCGCGATCGTTTTCCGATGTAAGCGTTTAACGCGTTAGGCTAGAAGAGTTTGATTTGATGTGTTACTCTTCTTTTTCTTTTGCTATATACCTTTCAAACCTCCTCCTGCACATTTGATATATGGCATTATAATCATGTTCAGAAATAGGATGAAGTAAAGCTTATAATAAAAAACATTCTTTAAGATAGGAATGTTTGTCTTATATTCATAATCAGTTATTTGGTTGTCATTGAAATCAATAGCATGTGTTTGGGATGTGGATCTATATTTAAAATTTTTAATGACTGGGATCATTTACTGTGAAAATGCCGCACTTCACATTTGTCTAAATATTGATATATAAATGTTCAAGGGGAAGATCCAGCAAATGAGTCTATGGAGAAGATGTACATGTTGACCCGAAAGAGCTATAACTTCTTTTATTCTCATTTTAGAATTGTTTTAATAATTTTTCTACAATTTTTTCGCATACTTTAAATATTGGATTGTCCTTACAAATTTGGTAATGCACCTGGGATGAGTAAAGCTCTTTGTCATTCAGTATCTGATGCTGAAGGAATATTCAAATTTAAATCGATACCATGTGGTACGTTTCTATTTTTCTGCATTCTATTTAAAATTACTCCAGGATCAATAATTATTGTAGCTCATTAATACTTATTGATCCACAGTTTTTAAGCTCTCCAGAATACCATCACCATTCCCTACATGTATAGATCATTAGCTATATTTATTTGGACATGACTTATTTCACATGGGGCTGGACAACCATTTGCCATTATTCAAATGCTATCTGTTTATAGTTGATAAATATCAACTTTTGTATGGATGATGTTCAAAGTAATTTTTTACCCCTTCATGTATGTCTACCGATGAATAACTGGAAATATAAAAGAAATTGCCAATAAAATATGTCTTAGCTATGATCCTCTATCTTATATCTTTTTTCTTTTTGTCTTGAAAACAAATGATGCAACAAGTTGAAGCTCTGGAAAGTGAGTTTGGGAGTGAAATTGAGCTTCTGGCAAAAGTTGATCACCGAAATATAGTCAAGCTACTTGGCTATGTTGAAAAAGGGAATTAACGATTGATTATCACAGAATATGTGCCAAATGGTACACTTAGAGAACATCTTGATGGTAAAGCTTTTTAGATCCTACAATGTCGCCAATATTCCTTTTAAAGTTACAGAAATATGATGCAGTTTTTGTGCTAATATTTACTTGGTAGTTCTTAAAGGAGGGAATATCTTGGATTTTAATCAGCGGCTTGAAATTTTGATTGATGTTGCTCACGACTTGACATATCTCCATTTGTATTCTGGTAACAACCATTTCTACATGGTGTGTTGCCTTTCGGAACCTCCTTATATATTTGAAAAAGCAAATGAAACGTATTATCTGGTTAATTATTGCTTACTTTAATGTAGATAAACAAATTATCCTCGGTCATAAATGATTACAACAATTAATTTTTTTTAAATTAACGATTTCTTGAGTTTGTATTCTAATTTCTTCCAACAAGATAAGATATTCATCTCTTTGCCTATTTTGGATTATTTTTGTGCCTCCATTTAAATTGTTTGAAACAAGATAAATGTATTCTGGTGTATGGTCAGAAAAAAATTTATAGGAACACTTTCATTTATTGATAATTATTATTTTTTAATCACCATTGTTTTAAATTGACTTGCACATGTGCACTTTTGATTTTTTTTTACCTTTTTTGTCCTCCTATCTTCTGATTTTTTTCTTAATCAATTTATAGGTTAAATCACGGATAATTTTATATCTTATTTCAATGGTTTAATTTCAATTCTTAGTTCCTTTTACCAAATGTGTACATCTCTTCAGAATTTTAATCTAACTAACTAATGATTTCTAAAGTTGTGGTATCTCTACTATTCTCTACTATTTTATTAAAGGTGAGAGGCTCATAAAAACTGGTCCTGCGGACACCAATTTTTTTTGACCCTTTTGCCCTTTTGTTTTACCTAAATAATATTTTTCTCTCTCAAAATCACTCCACAATCTCCCCCAAAACCGTTCCACACACCTATTCTGCAGGATTCTCTCAGATATGGTTGTTTTACCTTCATAAATCTTGCTTCCCTCTTTCAAATTGCTTTTCTGCTAAATAAGTTTTTCCAGTAAATGAAGATGTGACGCTTGGAGTATTTGAAGAAGATGATCGAGTATACTGGTATGATTTCTCTGCAAATAAGGCTTGACCATTTTTTCTCTTTACTCTTAAACAGAGGATTTAATTTTAGTGAAAACCAAGACGAATTTAGTATGCTTTCCTTACACATTTTAAATTTTTGGAGGAGAGTTGACTGTCTTTATTGTGTTCTAGGGATAGTCTTATTTTCATATCGTATATTTGATTGAATCTATATGTGTGCGCCTTCTCATTAATAACTTATTGAAAATGTGTTTTTATGTTTAGTGTACAAGTGAAGCCGATCTCTTGATTATTTGTGTACAAATATTATGATTATTGCTACGTTAAATTCTACCTTCAACGAGGATAGGCTTATAAATCAACTTCTTCCCAAAACAGGTTCCGTCCTCGAGGATCGCAATATTTGGCTAGATGGGCATTGCCTCGCCTTTATGATATAGATGCATTGTCAAGGATAGTCGAGCCTTCTCTAAAGGGTGCTTATTCATCTAAATCTCTCTCGAATTGCTTATATAATCACGTTATGTATTCAGGTACATCTCCCATTTCCTTTTCTTATATTCCATGGATTGTTTTTGAGTTATATTATTTTATAATGGGGACTCGAGAAAGAAAATTATTGGTCCAATTATACTTTTCCTCATGTCATCGAATTCATTATTAGGACTTGATGTCTAAATTAAGCAGCCTTTTAAAATCGGAGATGCCAGGATGCTGATCCAAATGACCTAGCAAACTCGGGATTGTATTGATTGACGTTTGATACTTATTGAAAATTTAGGGTTAAGTTCCAGCAGGTGATACCAATCCAAGTGCATACCTCAAATTTACTCTAGGCCTGAAATAACGAAAGAGACCTCGAATTTACTCTAGGCCTGAAATAACGAATTTGCACACTGGGCTCTAGATTCCAAATCTTTCACAAAAGATAAGGACTCAAAATTTTTACTCTCAAAATATTTGTTTGTTATTTACATCGTTATTACTATTTGATTTGGTTTTTTTAATTTCTATATATTCATTTTTTATTAGACCATGAAGGAAACAAACCTTTTCTCTTCGGAAGAGAGATGGTAAAAACCCACCTTTATTGTTTGACTTTAACGAAGTTGAACTACATGTATTCATTGTGTTTGTTGGTATACATTTTCTGTAGGCTTAGTTGCTATAGTTGCATCAACTCCCAGAAGAATATTTGGCTACAATACTTTTTTAAAAAATTGATGGAATATGTTATTATCCTTATTTTTAAAATTCAGACAAATTCATATACAAACAAATTTAGATAGAGTCTTTTAAAATTCATGATACAAAATGCTTACATATAGGTGCATTTTGATGATTTCAAATACATTTTTTTTACAATTTCAAATAATTAACATAAAATCAACACATGTGATATACAACACATAAAATCATGTTGAGTTTGATTGAGGTATTGTTACAGATGCGTTCATGTTATTAATTGTATTTTTTTTTTCCAGTTTTTTTCTAGGATTCTATATGAATAGCTTGATGTATGTTATTTTAAAAAAAATTAGATGGTGGGTCTCCTACTTTGTTGTGACAGATGTGATAAACATTTATGGTTAAATCCTGGAAATGTGCTTATGAAGCAGCAGATGGCTAAGAGGCAGCAGAAAAAAGAGCTTTTTAGCCGAACTTTCACTCCGTCTTTCCCAATGTTCCTTCGACAGTACATGCAAGTCACATTTAGTCCAAATTAAAATTCTTACATTTAAAATCTTCTTTTCCTCATAATATCTTAAGCACATTTCCAGGAGTACCCGCAATTTCTCTTGCGCATAGGTGATGGATTACAACATATTGTGCATTTATGGTTATTAATAATTTTTCAGTGTTTTAAATTTTATTTTGTGTGCAAAACTATAGATCATGGAGTTTAGCATATAATTCGTGTAATTTTCTGTCCTTTTATTTTTACTTTTTCGGTTTTTTTATGGCTTCAAGTCTTTGCATGTGATTCGGGGTGGTTTTGCGAATAAGTTTCATAAAATTATTACTATGATTTTAGCATGGTTTCATGAGTTTACCATATAATTCGTGTAATTTTTTGTCCTTTTATTTTTATGTTACGGGTTTTTTATGGCTTGAAGGCTTTCGATGTAACATGTTTTTGGTAATCTTGATGACATTGATTGCTAATGCATATTTTAAATGTACTAATTTTTTTATTTAGACTAAATATTTAAAATTTTAAAACATATATGACGTAAAAGTATAATATTATGTTCAACAAAATAATATATAGTATTATGATCATATAATATTTGAGAATTATTGTATTTTGGAATGTAAAATCACGAAATTGGTATTTTCAATGAAAAAAAATATATGTTTTCATTTTTTTTGTTATGTTGTAATTATTCTATTCATTTTTAAATTTCGTTTTCATGTTTATAAATTGTTTATGTTTTTAATATTTTAATACGTTTTAAAATTTCAATATATGATGTATGGATTATTATTATGGTTTGCTAATTTATTACTGCTGAAATTCTTATGATCCTTTAACACTCAAATATATTTATGTGTTTTATACTATTGCTTTGCACATATCCAATTTGTGGTTGTTGATCATGTGATATATAATAGGTTTCTGAACAGAGAGTTAATCAAGGATTTGTGAAGTTCAAGTTTGAAGTTTGAAATGTAACTATCATACTGGTTAGCGTTTATACGTAATTATAATTTAGATTATGGAATATGTTTATACAATGAGTTAATTTTTACTCTTTGCTCAGTAATATATCGATGTAAGGATGACATACATGTTTTTTGTGAATCTATTATTTTATTTCTTGAATTATTGAAACTTATATCGAGATCAATATTTAATAGTTGCCTTTTAAATATCGTAACAGATTTAAATACTATTTAGCTTCAATGTCTTCTCCTCCTACATGGGTTACTACTCTTACCAATCGCAATGACAATGAAAGACGTCAATTAAACATAGCGCGACGATGAGCACAAAGACAATTAATGACACAAGATCAACGACAAGCAAATCTATCCCATCGTCGGTCAAACTACCAAAGACATATAAATAGAAGTGCACATGCTACATATTCTAATGAATCCAACTTTGAAATGTCAGATGTTACTACACATTTGAATGGTATATTATATAAAATATGTACTACTTCCTTTTTATCATTCATTATTTTCCATTTTTTAACATTTATATTATTATTTCTGATTTTTATTTTATTATTCTACTACACGCGTATAAGCTCTTATAAATTTTTCAGTTCCCACGACAACAATTTGGCTATGACTACCACAACACATGCAATTATAGAAACTTCTTCAAATGAAGGTGGTAGTTTTCATTTTCATTGTTTGAAGTTGAACGATTTTAAACATTTCTTTTATATGATATGCAAGCCAATTTTTGATACTACATCCACATGTAATAATTAAATATTTGATATTCACTTTTAATGCCAGGTATTTACCGCATCTACGGTTGGCCAAATGTGTAATATACAGACATTACCTTATCAAACAATGACATCAAATTTTGTGCAAGGGAATACTAGCACATGTCAACGTTTAATTGATTTAAATCATCAAGGTAATCTACTAATTTAAATACAACATTGATCTAATATGTATAATTTATTTTCTTGAATATATTCATGATACAAAATATTTCGTTGACATGGTGTTGTAAAGCTCATTATTGTTTAATATATTATACTCATATATTCATGACACACGCAACGCGTGTGCCTCGGTGGCTAGTCTAAATAATAATTCCAAACTATAACAAAAGAATCATTAATATTTTCAATATCAATCTTCAAAGTTTAATCTAAAAATTAATGAAACTCTAATCAAATAATTGCATGCACATTGATATTAGTATTATTAAACATTAAGAGACCTGAAGTAATTAAATTTAATGTCATTATCTAATTTTTATGTAACAAAAATAAGCTCAAATAAATGATAAAATATTTTATTTTGTTTAATAAAAAATATCGCCAAAGCCTATTTTTATAAAATTTGTGGTTCGTCTATAATTATCATATGCTAATAAATATTTCTTTATGTTTATAAACCAAATTAATCTTTTAAAATATGATATCATATCTAACAATTTCATAAATTTGAAATAATAAAATACTATCATATTTAAGTAATTATTCTAGTTAATTATAAGAAAATCATATAAAAATTATTTCTAAATTTTTAAATATAATATCAAGATTTTGTTTTCTTTATTTCTGTGATATCATAATTTTGTGTTTTGTGTGTGTATTTGTATACTCAATCAGGAGTAGGTCTCTTGTGAGACGGTCTCACGAATCTTTATCTGTGAAACGGGTCAACCCTACCGATATTAACAATAAAAAATAATACTCTTACCATAAAAAGTAATATTTTTCATGGAAGATCCAAATAAGAGATCCATCTCACAAAATACGATTCGTGATATCGTCTCACATAAGTTTTTGCACTCAATCCGGAAGCCAATTTGCATGATTGAATTTTAGTTAAATTAGAATAATTTTTTTGCCACAATATAAAATACTTTTCATCAAATCAAGATTCTCTGCATTGATGTCTCCTTTAAACCCTAAGCCTTCACCGCTTTCCACAGGCGAGTCTTCTGTGCTTAATAATTATTTTGAATTTGGTGTAAATACGAAAGAAATCCGTTGTTTTTTTTCTGTACCAATAATATTCGCTGTTTCACGGTTAAATTATTTCAACTCAAGATTTTTGTTAGCCCTTTATGTTTTCTGTAGTGGTTTTTGCCTTTCTGAAGTGCGTAAATTGATTTTAAAGTTCTGTGAAGTTTTTTTGCTAGCATAAAGATGTCGTCTTTAAGGAATGCTATTCAAAGAAAAGCTCACAAGGAGCGCGCTCAGCCGTAAGTGTGATTATTTTTGGGGCATTTAATTTTTTTATTGCCCGTTTTGAAATATTTTGACGTATATTTCTGGTTCACTGAATTGATGATTTGTTGTGTGTACCAGGCATTTGAGAAGGAAATTTGGGCTGCTCGAAAAACATAAATATTATGTCATTCGTGCACGAGCCTATCACCAGAAGGAGCAGACTTTACTGGTAATTTCTACTACCCTGCGTCTTGTTGGTTTTGGTAGCATTTTATGAACGAAATTTGGCGAGTTCTTATTTTATGGTAAGTCGCTTCTGCGTGTTTATAACAGAAACTTAAGGAAAAAGCAGCATTGAGGAACCTAGATGAATTTTACTTCAAGATGATTAAAACAAAAACTGTTGGCGGAGTCCATAAACCTGAGTAAGCTGGAAAATTTTATTTTTATGAGGTTATCTGTTCTCTTTTGAGGATATTTATTTGAGTGTAATTTGAATATTAGCCGTTGAATGTGGATTTTGTAAAGGAACCAGGCTAATAAGTACACTAACGAAGAGCTGATGTTGATGAAGACCCAAGACATTGGATATATTTTGCAGAAGCTTCAAACTGAAAAAAGGTTTTATTTTAGAGTTTCTGGTTTTTCGGGTCTCGGATTCTCGAGATATCTGTCATGCAGGTTCTTTATTCTGAAATTCAACTTTTTGAATGCAGAAAATTGAAAGACTTAATGGTATGCTGCATTCTCTTGACAATCAGTCATCATCCAAACATGTTTATTATGCCGACAACAGGTGAGTGATCAAGCCCTTTTTCTGCTGATTCTTGATAGTTTTCATACCCATTTTTTAGAGTAGTCAATTTCATGTTATAATAGTTATGTCACCACCAAAGTTTATTCTTTTCTCATTATTAGATATGGTCGCTTCTAATAGCTCAATTAATTTATTTCTTCAAAGTCATTTTATTCCCTTCTGCTTTAGAAAGAACGTCTAATATGTAATCTAGGCAATTAAGATAAAACTATCCTAAGGCCAATTTCAAAAGTTCAATGACCAAGTGTAAAGGCCCGAAATTCGTGCTTGAAAATTTGCTTAAAAATCTATAATTTTCTTTTTTAAATAATTAAATTGCCTCATTCATAAAATAGATCGATAAATAAAGGTTAATGTTCAAAATGGCAGCGGAAGAAATTAATGTTTGCAAAGTATCAATTTAAAATAATTCATCAACGGATAAAAACTGAGTTCGGAAAATAATAAATGCTAAAAATGAGGTCCTCGGGTTCCACTATTGCCGACTCAAGCTAGCTCACTAGTCCCCGCCCTCGGCCCCGACCTCATCAATACCTATAACAATCAAGTCTAGTGAGTCTAAAGACTCAGCATGCATATATCGTAAATAACAAGTAAATAAATAATAAAGTCGCATGCAAGTGAAAATATCTTGTAATGAGGTGTAACGTAAAATATCATTTCAATGGTAATTATAGTACGTGCATAACTGAACTGAAAATATCATGGTAAAAATGTTTGCTCCTTGGAGCCCTGTAATAAAAAAAACTTGTAATAGTTTTCTTAGTGAGATTATCGTCTACGCAAGTGGTCCCTGAACTGAACTGACCGGTAACTGGCGACCGGGGGAAACTGACCGGTAACTGACGACCGGACCGGTAACTGACGACCGAGAACTGAACGGACCGGTAACTGGTGACCGGATGAAATAATAATCCCATGATAGTAAAGTGACCAAAAGCAATATCGCATAAATCTCAAAATGAATATTTTGCTCGTGATATAATTAAATAACATCATTAAATATGAACAATTTCGATCTTCTTGCATTAAAGTCATGTACTTGCGATATTTAAAAATACATATATGGCTTGATTGAAGAGTGAAAGAAGTTATAAACATGCCTTGGTTTGTTTTGATAGAAAACAAACAAAATAACGACACGACACGACGGAAATGGAGTGCTCTTCACTTTCTCACTTTTTCTCTCTTAATTCCTTTAAACCAAGCATGCACCATAATTATTATAATAGCGTAAAAATCGTAAACATGATGCATGAACATTTAAAATATCATGATTTGTGCTCAGGACGCTGCAGGACAAAAAATCTCACCCCGGTTGCAAAATGACTATTTTGCCACTGGAAACCCGAAATTAGCGTTTCACCCCTAGACTTCTACAATTGACATGAATCTTATCAAACTCCTTAAAATGTCCCAAAACATTTTTAAAAGTGTTCTTATACGTAAACTCGAGCCCATACTATAATTTAATCGATTCGTTTTTTTTTAAACTTGGACCGGGGTCCAGGTTTTAATCCGAATCGACTCGAAACGCAACTAAATCTTTTCCAACTTTTCAACCCACCTTACAAACTTTAAAAAGATCCTAAAATTATCACCTCATAAACTCACGGCTGGAACTCCAGCACATCATTTGACACTAATCCCTCTCCACAAGCCACGTACCCTTTGCTCACCTCTCCAAATTCATGCCAACCCTCCTCCACCGAACCAGCTCTCAACCAATCACCTCTCGACTAATCTAAGCTCTCTCTTGGACGCAAACAACCCACGCACACACCCCCATGCACCAACCGTTTCACTCATGATCGCCCCACACTAAAATGAGCCACCCACGATTCATGCTCCTTCCCGTGATTGAACCATACCAGGGTGTACCAGCAGCCTTCAGACCTTTGCACAGCCACGGTTCGGACCCCATGTAACCTGGTTCAGACCTCGGATCGGTCTTCAAGCCATCGACTCCACCCCTACCTCCATATATGCACTAACCGAGCCTCCCTCCCAGAAATCCCTCTACTCGACCACTCCTTAGCAGCGTTCAACCACTCAACTAAACCCCAAGCCAAACATCTCGACACACCAGAAACTCTTAACCACACAAGGATCGTAGCCCTTTGCACCGAATTCAGAAAAACGTGAGTTTCAAAGCATGGAATGCAAAGATACATGCAAAAACCAAAACCAACCATGCACATACTTGGATCGAGAGTTTCACAAAACAAATACTCACATAACAGCATGTATATATCTTGTATGATGCATAAAGAAAATTGTACAAATGCGTGCCTTGATGTTATAGACGCGAGGGGATCGAAGAACGATTGCCGGAGATATTTTTTTCTTCAAGAAATGATCTTGGCCGATGGAACGGCCTTCAGCAGAAAATGGTGAAACCGATGGTGAATAATGATGAACAAGTGGGTGTCGGATTGTGGGGGGAAAGGTAGGGTTAGGTTTAGGTTAAAGAATGGTTTAGTGTTAATTAAATAGTAATCAAATGGCTAATGGGCCATAAATTGTTTAATTAAAAGCTTAAAAGAGTTTTAAGCCCAACGAGCTTAAAATTTGGCCCATTAAATCCAAATACAATCTCGAAAAATATTTTGTGTTGAAATGATTTTGAAAATATTAGCCGAACCATTAAAAAGTCTCCTGATTCCATAAAATTTGCGTATCGTTAAAAATTAAAATCCTGCGGGTAAAAATACCCAAAATTTCCCATTTTCGAAAAATACACTTAAAAATGCTTTAAATTAATTTACAAAAATAAATCGTCAAATAAAATAGTTTTTCCTGAAAATTCTCCGGTCTCCGATCCTCGTTCGAACGTGAAATGCATCTAGAAATCCTAATGCATGAATTTCATGAATTAAATCTTATCATGCATGAATTATGTATAAAACGCATAAAAATAATTAAACACAAATTAATGAAATAAACATGCATTTTATGCTTTAAAGGAATTTAATAAAATACCAAATAAATTTAATAATTTGCTTCATTTGGTTCACGTGGACTTTTCGGTTTTCGGTACATTACAATCTTCCCCCCCTTAATTGAATTTCGTCCCCGAAATTCGCTTATCCTTTATAATCAAAAATTTTAGATTCTTAATTCTAGTATCCCAATAATCCACGCTTCCGCTGCACTACTCTGATAAAATAAATGTTAAACCGTCCTTATGTCTCCTCAATCCTAATTATATTGCCTACTGAATCCTTGATTGCGAATTGCAACTTTAAAAGACTTATGGTGACTTAGTTTTATTCTACTATGTCCTCAAATTTCTGACTTTCTCGCAATTTATCATACTATAAATGGATATCCCAACTTATCGCACTTTACTTTTCTTATACAACACCCATAATGTCCAGCGTCCTATTACACTGGTATTTAGACAGTTCAACTTAGGAAACCTTAGCCTCAAAATTTACTGATCGACTTCTATCCTCGGTGATACACTTAAAATTTAAACTTTATCTCAACCACATAACAAAATTAGCCTAAGATACTTGAATCGAATATTTATCTTACGGAACCAAACTTACATAACTTAATTATTTACAAGTACACCCCAAATATTAAATTATTGCAAATCTTAAATTCGAGTAGTGATAATCCATAAAACCCAAAATATACAATCTCGATCTTCTACCTTAATAATAAAACCCTTCTAGTATAAAATACATTCTTAAACTATTCTCTTTCCAGTTACAATATAGTCGAGGCCTAAGACTCGGGATTTTCCTCATTGAACAAATGTCGCATTCTTAAGTATCATCATTACTTAATTAAAAATTAGCGTATAAAACTTAATAATTTATCTCATGGTAGCATTAGACTAACTTTAATAAATCAACTTCACTTATAACCCATAGAGTTCTAGAATCCCCATAACAAGCTTTTAGATTTCTTACTCGATAAAAATCTTAACATTCATTCATTGATAACTTATGTTGAACACAACTAATTTCTTTTTGTTTTTAATTCACCCAAAATTTCCGTATGAAAAAAATATCCCATAAATTTGAAATTCAAACTTACACAATCCAAGTAGTCTAAGATAACCTAATTCCAACACACATAATCCCTTATTCCCAAATTTCTTAATGACTTACAAAAATTCCTCAAGGTAAGGTGTCTACCTCAATTCTTATATGCGTCTATCAAGTAACCTACCTATCCATCATACCCGACTTTCTAGAAAGATTTAACCCCAACAAAGATATAATTTTAACTCTTAAGATCACGATTAAAACTTATGATACGTCGAACTTAATTTCTCAAAATTTTGTTAACTCAATATCTACTATTATAACTTAACTAACTGATCACTTTACCTTAAATTGTCGTCACTTTAAATTCGTAATTCGTCACAACATTATTTATCTAACGTTTAAATTTTCACGCCTAAGATTGATTCATCCTACAATGTCCTTGGTTACCATTCATTATAACATTATAACCCAAATATCTAAATATTCTATATTTCCTTCAAGACTAAATAACCGAAAAGTCCTATCCTTTAAACCGTTCAATTCCCACTTACTACTAAATAAGTTCTCAAATTTCTTAAAATTGTAAAATTAATTCTTACTTTCCTCGAACATCATCCAATTTTTCCCTAAATCTCGAAATTCCACAATTACCTGTGAGTCCTCAGTATTCCCAAATTCATTTTATAGATTTCCCGTATCATAAGGTTCAATAGCCTTAAGTTTATTAAACCCAAAATTAATTCCCATAACACGCCTTACATTTCTTAAAATCCCAAGTGTTCCTCACAAGTTCGCATTTACTCCTTAAAAATTTTGAAAATTGTAATCTGGCCCTACACTTCTCCAAATTTACATTTTGGCCCTACAACTCTTCGAAATTTGCATTATTGTTGTCCCCATAAAATTTTCCATATTTCCCTCATTGAACTTTTAAATTCCCGAACTCAAAAATTAAATCCCAAAATTTGGTAAATTCGAAAATAGTCCCTTAGAAATTTTTTTGTTTTGTACTTAGGTCCTCAAATTATTAGTTATCACAATCGGGTCCTTAAAATTCTTAATTCATGCAATTCAATCCTTAAATCCAACTAGATAGAGCATGCATCCTAAATAAATTCTCATAATTAATCTTACATTTTTATATATACTTAAAATTCTCAAATTGTACATTTTAACGATTGTCGTAGTCTTTGAATCGCTATTGCTTATATGAAATCCTCAAAAGTTCACTCGACTAGCAACCAAGAACCATCAATAATTTCTTAGAAATTCTCCAAGTCCCAAAGGCATTCATAATTTTCAAGATTAACTTATGACCCATAAGGAGGACATCTGACCAAAAATTAATATAGTCAAATCAATTTCAACTTCTCCTAAAGCCCAATATTTGGATTTTTAGACATTTACAATTCCAAACGTAACCAACATGCATAATTACATTATTTCTTTAAATTTAAATAAATACTGAATAATTAAAATCTAAACATAAAAAATTTCATGAAAACATGCTGATAAAATATTTCATGCTTTAAATAAAAGGCGTAAATGTAAAACTTACAGACCGAAGACGTGACTTCATGAGCTTCTCGTGGTCAGTAATAGTACAACCCTTTACAAGAAATAGGCTTTGATACCAACTGTAAAGGCCCGAAATTCGTTCTTGAAAATTTGCGGAAAAATTATAATTTTCTTTTTTAAATAATTAAATTGCCTCATTCATAAAATATACCGATAAATAAAGGTTAATGTTCAAAATGGCAGCGAAAGAAATTAATATTTGCAAAATATCAATTTAAAATAATTCATCAACAGATAAAAACTGAGTTCGGAAAATAATAAATGCTAAAAATGAGGTCCTCGGGTTCCACTACTACCGACCCAAGCTAGCTCACTGATCCCCGCCCTTGGCCCCGACCTCATCAGTACCTACAACAATCAAGTCTAGTGAGTCTAAAGACTCAGCATGCATATATCGTAAATAACAAGTAAATAATTAATAAAGTCGCATGCAAGTGAAAATATCCTGTAATGAGGTGTAACGTAAAATATCATTTCAATAGTAATTATAGTACGTGCATAACTGAACTAAAAATATCATGGTAAAAATGTTTGCTCCTTGGAGCCCTGTACTGAAATAACTTGTAATAGTTTACTTGGTGAGATTATGGTCTATGGAAGTTGTCCCTGAACTGAACTGACCGGTAACTGGCGACCGGGCCGTTAACTGACGACCGGGGGAAACTGACCGATAACTGGCGACCGGGTGAAACTAACCGGTAACTGACGATCGGACCGATAACTGACGACCGAGAACTGAACTTACCGGTAACTGGCGACCGGATGAAATAAGAATCCCAGGATAGTAAAGTGACCACAAGCAATATCGCATAAATCTCAAAATGAATATTTTGCTCGTGATATAATTAAATAACATCATTAAATATGAACAATTTCGATTTTCTTGCATTAAAATCATGTACTTGCGATATTTAAAAATACCTATATGGCTTGATTGAAGAGTGAAAGAATATATAAACATGCCTTGGTTTGTTTTGACAGAAAACAAACGAAATAACGACACGGCACGGCGGAGACAGAGTGCTCTTCACTTTTTCACTTTTTCTCTCTTAATTCCTTTAAACCAAGCATGCACCATAATTATTATAATAGAGTAAAAATCGTAAACGTGATGCATGAACATTTAAAATATCATGATTTGTGCTCAGGACGCTGTCAGGACCAAAAATCTCACCTCGGTTGCAAAATGATTATTTTGCCCCTAGAAACCCGAAAATTAGCGTTTCACCCCTAGACTTCTACAATTGACCCGAATCTTACCAAACTCCTTAAAATGTCCCAAAATATTTTTAAAAGTGTTCTTATACGTAAACTCGAGCCCATACTATAACTTAATCGATTCGTTTTTTTTAAAACTTGGACCGGGGTCCAAGTTTTAATCCGAATCGACTCAAAAACGCAACTAAATCTTTTCCAACTTTTGAACCCACCTTACAAACTTTAAAAAGATCCTAAAATTATCACCTCATCCTCATAAACCCGCGGCTGGAACTCCAGCACATCATTTGACACTAATCTCTCTCCACAAGCCACGTTTACCTTTTGCTCACCTCTCCAAATTCATGCCAACCCTCCTCCACCGAACCAGCCCTCAACCAATCACCTCTCGACTAATCTAAGCTCTCTCCTGGACGCAAACAACCCACGCAAACACCCCCATGCACCAACCCTTTCACTCATGATCGCCCCACACTAAAATGTGCCACCCACGGTTCATGCTCCTTCCCGTGATTGAACCATACCAAGGTGTACCAGCAGCCTTCAGACCTTTCCACAGCCACGGTTCAGACCCCATGTAACCTGGTTCAGACCTCGGATCGGTCTTCAAGCCATCGACTCCACCCCTACCTCCATATATGCACTAACCGAGCCTCCCTCCCAGAAATCCCTCTACTCGACCACTCCTTAGCAGCGTTCAACCACTCAACTAAACCCCAAGCCAAACATCTTGACACACCAGAAACTCTTAACCACACAAGGATCGTAGCCCTTTGCACCGAATTCAGAAAAACGTGAGTTTCAAAGCATGGAATGCAAAGATACATGCAAAAACCAAAACCAACCATGCACATACTTGGATCGAGAGTTTCACAAAACAAATACTCACTTAACAGCATGTATATATCGTGTATGATGAATAAATAAAATGGTATAAATGTGTGCCTTGATGTTATAGATGCGAGGGGATCGGAGAACGATTGCCGGAGATATTTTTTTCTTCAAGAAATGATCTTGGCCGATGGAACCTTCAGCAGAAAATGGTGAAACCGATGGAGAATAATGATGAACAAGTGGGTGTCGGCTGGTGGGGGGAAAGGTAGGGTTAGGTTTAGGTTAAAGAATGGTTTAGTGTTAATTAAATAGTAATCAAATGGCTAATGGGCCCTAAATTGTTTAATTAAAAGCTTAAAAGAGTTTTAAGCCCAACGAGCTTAAAAGTTGGCCCATTACATCCAAATACAATCTCGAAAAATATGTCATGTTGAAATGATTTTGAAAATATTAGCCGAACCATTAAAAAGTCTCCTGATTCGATAAAATTTGCGTACCGTTAAAAATTAAAATACTGCGGTTAAAAATACCCAAAATTTCTCATTTTCAAACAATACACTTAAAAATGCTTTAAATTAATTTACAAAATTAAATCGTGAAATAAAATAGTTTTTCCTGAAAATTCTCCGGTCTCCGATCCTCGTTCGAACTTGAAATGCATCTAGAAATCCTAATGCATGAATTTCATGAATTAAATCTTATCATGCATGAATTATGTATAAAATGCATAAAAATAATTAAACACAAATTAATGAAATAAACATGCATTTTATGCTTTAAAAGAATTTAATAAAATACCAAATAAATTTAATAATTTGCATCATGAGGTTCACGTGGACTTTTCGGTTTTCGTGACGTTACACCAAGGGGCAATGAGACTGTCTTCTCTGGAACTTCTTTTTGAATCACTTGAATTCCATGTTTACACTTGTGTGTCTACAAATGACAGGTTTTTTTTTTCATCCAAGATAGTGATTTGGTGGTAATGTACTGGTCACACAAATTATTAATGCATAAAATGGTGCAGGGCAAATATTGCTCAGTAGTATAGCATTTTGAGCTTAGTAGATATTTTTGTGTTTCATGAAGTATGTTGGCTGGCTGTTGATTCTCTTTCTAGGGAGGAGGCAAGAGAAGTACGCAAAAAAGTTTCAGAACAAGGGAACCCATCAGCTTTTAAAAGACTTGCCTAAAGTTATTTTGAGGTACTAAAAGCTATTTTTTTTTGTCAATTGCCTCCTACGAAATTGGATTTCCAGATTGATAACCTGTTTTTACTTGCCTCCCCACAATTAAGATCACTACCGAGTACCGAATTATATCATTACCGTCAATCCATAAGCTATATTGCAAAAACGAAGTGGACTACAAATTTTCCTTGACAATCAGAAATAATTTGCTTTAGTCTGCCTGTCCTCACAGCTCTTTCATTTGTCTCTTCACCACCCATACTTTACCCCCTTTAAGTTATCAATACCTCACTTGTTGATTGAATATAGTGATATTTGTCTCTTCATCAGAAATCGAATTGATGCACAAGTGCTAGAGCATTTAAACCCAACTGACGTTTCTTGTATCATGAACTACTATCTATCATATTCCCTAAAGGTTCTTGCTTGTTGGCAATCGTTGCTGCATTTTACAAAAATGACTTTTCTGTTTCTTGTAGAACATAACTTTATCGAATCAAATGGTTGGTTATCTGTCCGCCGTGCACAAATCCTTTTCCTTTTGATGAGTTTTTCTTTGGTTGATTTCCAAATTTATTTTCAGTCTCTCCTTGGCTTTAGGCCTTCATATTACTTTTGTTTCTCTTCTATATCGAGGAAGTTAGACTAGAATTTGTGGTTGAGAAGTTTAGTTTAATCGTGTATAGAAACACGGTCAACATGCAGGAAGACAGATTCTTCATATCGAGAGCTAGAGGCTAGAAAAAAACGGTTAAAATATCTAGAGAAAATATACACGGATATGTCTATGCAGAAAGAGTTACAGGTATCAATATTTCAGAGAGTACGTTATACGCTTCATTTTTTCCTTGTTTCGCTGTAGGGTAATCATTTTAATGCATCATTGGTGCAGAAAAGGGGTAAGAAACGCAAACTGCGTGTATATGAAATGGTTAGTCCCACTTCAAGCCCCATGTATAAATGGCGACAGGAAAGGAAACTTTGAATAGAGTACTTATATAACCAAGATTTCTTGAATGAGAACCTGAGGAGGGGACGTGCAACAATATCCTGTAGTCATCTGGGAAGCACAATTTTCGTAACTGTGTGGAAACTGCGTGATTTTTTAATCGGAACAACCGTAAACAATGAAACATAATTTTTCTGTGACTGATGTTGGAAAGAAAAGTATACTTCAATGTTTTCATAACCGGATCACCTTCATAACCGGACCGGTGATCGAATCGAAAAACACATGTTGAATTTATGGTGTGACTGAAAATTGTTATATTAAATAAAATAATAATATAATATTATAAATAATAAAAAAGATATAGTTACCGATATAGTGATATTTCATGCTTTTAATTTCCCAAAAATACTCTGCCATTAGAGCAGTCAGATCCATCAAATTTCACTGCGAAGAACTACAATAATGTGTGTAAAGTTTATAGCTTGTATTTTCATTGTCGAAATTCTTTTCCATAAAAATATAATAGAAAAAAGTGGGAAAATAGAGTGTTGTTTTGAATGTTTTTTATATATATATATATATATTTAGAAAACTAACATTTAAAAATATGTTCTATTTAGATATATGTGTAATAAAAGAGTTACTTTGGAGAGAGTTCAAACAAGTTTTATGGTTTATGCATAAGTTTTTAGGTTTGCAACCTTTTGCTATGACAAGCGAGCAAACTTGGGCCGCCACACATCGATTTGGTATTTAAAGAATTTGGTGGTGAACCCAAGTTGGTGATTTGTTGTTAAATTTGATCGTGAATTATTTAGTTATGGCCATATTGATAAGTTGTTTTTGATACTGGGCGAGAAAATTGAAGATAAGGCATTTCTAGATTTGATAAAAATGTTGTTTGAATGTAAGATAGTCAACATTGAATTGGGTGGGGTTTGTTTAGGCCTAAAGAATCTGCCTTGAGTTTTAATGGGTTTGATAAGGAAGTTCAAGAATTACTATTAAACACGAATAAAGAGATTCTTAAGTTCGTGGAAAATGATCTTGTATCGGCTGAAAGAGATTCAGACCATGTTTTTTTATAAGCCATTGAAGATTTATGATGTCCGATTATTGGATGAGATATTGATTGTTACTTCAGGAACAAAGATTGATGGCTTTAGAATTGAAGAATAGAGTAGTGAAGTTTTTAAAACGTGATTTGGATTTGAGAGTGGATAAACTTACAACTGTCATTGATAGTGCGGTTCACTACAAAAAAGCGGAAGGCGTAGCGACGATTTTATTAAAACCGTCGCTATTATAGCGACGGTGTTTCCTAAACCGTCGCCTATTAAATTTAGCGACAATTTACTAACACCCGTCGCTATAATAGCGACGGGTTTATTAAAATCGTCGCTATATTAGCGACGGTTTTTCATCAACCGTTGCTAATATTGCGACAATTCCACAAACCGTCGCCCATGTGCGACGGTCTTGTATTCTACTGTCGCTATATTAGCGATCGTTTTCAATCAACCGTCGCTTAATTCTAAAGACGACGGGTTTTATCAAAACAGTCGCTATAGAGCAACAATTTAAATAAAATGTCGCTTAATATGATAAGCAACTGTTTTCATAAAACCGTCGCTATATAGCGACGGTTCAAGCTAACCGTCGCAATAATAGTGACGGTTATGCATCAACATTGGAACTTTGCCGAAATGAGCCATGTCTGTTAAATATTTTTCAGAACAAGAATAACTCTGCTCTGATACCACTTGTTGAGGATCGGGTTGAGTTTAGAAGGGGGGTTGAATAAACTCAACGACAAACTTAATAAATTCTTCTTTTGATGTGCTAAAATCCTGTTAGAGATATTAGCAATTCTTTTTCAAGTTCAAAGATCAGCAGATCACAAGATAATGTGCGGAAAACGATCTGTTGGTTAGTGGGTGAAAAATGATAAAGCAGAAAAGCAGTAGATAGCACAAGGTTTTTTTCTGGAAGTTCGAAGATGAATCTTCTACGTCTCCCCTTCTTCTGTTTCCAGAAGGTATCACTAAAAGACTTTGGTGAATACAGTACAGCAGTTGTACACACCCACTTCAACAAGACTTACCCTTCGCCTATTGAAACTCTCAGCTTTACAACTCAACTTCTTGAATGATCTTAAGTTCTAGAAAAGACTCTTTTCCAGTTACAAATTCTTCTATCAATGAGTTGGTGAAATGAATAGCTTAAGAAGATATAACTGAGAATAGCTATCACAATATGATCTTGATGATCAAATGTATGCAATGAAGCGTGTGCTACTTTTTCAGTGTTGAGCTTTTTAGATAACTGAAAGTTCTAACAATGCTCGAATGATATTATTGATTCAGATTTTTTGTTTCAACACCGATACACTTGACAAAATCCTTCATCTCCATATATAGGCTCCATTTAACGTTCCAAAATCTGAACGGCTCTTTAAATTTTCAGTGGTTCAGCTTTATTGCTTAAAATGGACCCTGCAAAATACATTAAAAATAATCAGTCTCAGTTCATATAAAAAATGATAAACCATCTTAAATGTTCTCGTATAACATTTGATGGCATTTAATGAAGCAATAAATTCTAGTATCACGTTAATAGATCAACGGTAATATTTAGAGACTTTGAGATACGCAAGATTCTGTTAGTGTATATTTCGAATTTTGTATTCTTCTAGTTCTGGTTTTAGCTAAGAAATTATTTGTTTAAGCAGTACTTGATAAGTGCTGCTACTGGTTTTAGCGCGATCTAAGTGCTTCTGGTTTACATCTACTGGTTTTGTACTAACCCAACATCTACTGGTTTTTCTGTGAAGCCCTGAGAATCCTTACTTTGAAAATTTGCGGAAAATAATTTTTTTTTTTTTTAAAAGAACTTAAACGGCCTCATACATAAAATCACTGGTGAATCAAGTTCAATGTTTCCAATTATTGCAACGGAAGAAAAATAAAGTTGCCAACAATAACAATTTAAAATTTGTCCAATGACTGATAAAATTGTTAGCGGAAAAATAACAACTGTTGCGCTGAGGTCCTCGGGTGCCACTACTGCCGACCCAAGCTGGCTCACTGGTCCCCGTCCTCGGCCCTGGCCTCATCAGTACCTACAACAATCAAGTCTAGTGAGCCTAAAGACTCAGCATGCATATATCGCAGGTAACGAGTAAAATATGAAGTAAAATATGCATGGGATAAAATATCATGTCATGAGGTATACTGAAAATAATCTGTACTCATGCTGAAAATAATCTGTACTGAACAATTATAATACGTGCATAACTGGACTGATAATCACAGTAAAAATGTTTGCTCCTTGGAGCCCTGTACTGAAATAACTGGTAAAATTTTCGGTTGAGAATATGTTTTACGCCTGTGGCCACTGCACTAAGCTGAACTGATCGGTAACTGACTACCGGGGAGTCTGAAACTGAACTGAGCTGGCCTGTCACTGGCGACCGGGTGGTACCAAATTGAACTGAGCGGTCACTGGCGACCGTATAAAATAATACTCCCACATAGTGAATGAACCACAAACCATATCGCATAAATCTCAAAAATAATCATTTTCTGTTTTTCATGCACGTAATATAATTAAATGGCATAATGAAAAATCTGTATTATTTTATCAACTGGATTGGATCGGATAATCCCCCACGCTCGCTGCAACCTAACTGTGCCATGAAAATATGCAATAGCTTAAACTTGACCAACTATGCAATTTAGTTCAAAAGATGCGACAATTGCGTCTAACGAATTCTTATTTAATCATGACTCCGAACTAATGCGAACCAACACTGAACCACCGTAACGTCATGATTAAAATACGCTGAAAATAATGAAATAATGCTCCTAAAATTATGATGGTCGAAATCTAGGTGGAATGGAGGCCAAAACAAGAAACGCTCTTTCGAGAGTCAATTTGGCACATCGCACCGTAAATTCTCGTACGACTTCAAAAATGATCCGAATGACGAACGGTCAAAAACATGACCTTCCTAACTCAATGAGGCATTGTCCAGTCCAAGGCCATGGGCTAAAAGCCGGCCGAGAACTCGAACGAGCCTCTGAACTGACACAGCAACTTGCTGTAAAATTTTCCAGCAGCTGCGCAACTTGGCACATCGCACCGTAAATTCTCGTACGACTTCAAAAATTATCCGAATGACGAACGGTCAAAAACATGACCTTCCTAACTTGATTAGGCACTGTCCAGTCCAAGGCCATGGGCTAAATGCCGACCGAGAACTCAAACAATGCCTCTGAACAGCAGCATACTTGCTGTCAAAAAAATATACAGCAACTGCGCACTTGTTTTCCTTGTGTTGTTTTCGAGTCCGCCGGCCATCGGGGCTTACACCACCGACCAGAGACCCTTACCAACATCCCAAGGAAGGATTTGAACCATGGCTAACGGCACAAGACCAGCCACAATTCGCATCCCACCAGAAACGAGACTACACACCTAGCCGAAAAGGAAATCCTGCGCGCGTAGGTAGTTTGGCTTCGCTTGTCGTCTCGTGTCGTTCCAGTGGCCATTTCATTGACCATGGCACGATCCAGACATCCCGTGGTATGGTATGAACCGTGGCTATGGGCCAAAGGCCAACCAAGATTCACACCACACCAAAAAATCGAACACACACTAGCTGTCAAATGGAAGAGCCGAAATGGGGAGGGGCTGTTCTTGTTGTTTTCTGTAAAAACCGCTTAGCCATGGACCAAGCCACCAAAAGGGCAACTTAGTCACGTCTTAGACATGCTAGGGAAGCGATCTAACCATGGCTATAGGCCCTTGGGGCAGCCAGGATCAGATCCTTTCTCTTTGACATACAAACTGAAATTTTCGAAACACAAATGGGCATAAATGGGGAGTTGCTGTCATTTCGTTTTTCCAGCAAGCATGGGGCTTGTTTAATTGGACCAACATGGTCCTAATGCATCCTATTACATGTCTAGGAGTCGCCTTGGGAGCCTAGAGTCGAACCATAACCTGAAATCCACAACACGAAGCAAACCGTGAAGCTGCCCAAGAAAACCGAAAAATCTGCATGTTGGTTTTCTGAAAAATTCTTGAAACATTTCGGTTTTATCATGATGAAATCTGACCATGCACTTAGAAATACTGATAATATGACTTGATTGAGGTTTAGAAAAATTATATACATGCCTTGGATTCGTTTCGAAAGAAAACAAAAAGAACGAAGCGATACGGCGCGGAGGAGACGGAGTTGCTTGCTTCTCTACCTTTCCTTGGCTCTTGATCTTTTTACCTTTGCTTAGCTATGAGTCCCACGGTTTTCCTCTCTCAAAAACACTCTAAATTTCGTGACTAAGGTAGGGGATATGATGGAGTGGTTGTGGAGAGGCAAGATCCACAAATAAAGGATCTCAATTCAATGACCAAGCCCACCTCATTAAATTGGAATAAGATGTTTGTTTGACAAGTCTTCTTGGGGGGGGGGGGGGGATGACCGATTTTTACCTTGCCCATCTAGATTAGTATAATGTTTATTAGTTAATTAATTAAGGTTGCTCAATAATTAAAAGGTTTACATGCTAGCTTAACAAAGAATGGGTCAAAAGGTTGATGAGTTGACAAATGATAGGCTATCATCTTAAGGGGGCCGAAATTTCACTTCTAAAAATGAATGGGGAGTGTTGTTTATTTACTAAATTAATAACTCCTAAAAGCCTCACAAATCCTTTAATTAATTTAGCGAGCTAACCCCTTAATTATGCAACTTAAATGGGCTTATTTCTTAATCACCTCAAGCAACTTAAATAATTCCTTAAACTTCTTTTTAACTTAAATGAACTTACTTGCTAGCTAAATAAACTCCTGGAAATATTTCTCGAATCTTAAATCCTATCTCAAAACTCCAACTCCAGTCCGGCCTCACTGAAATAACTGAAATGCTAAAAATCAACTACTGAGCTGAAATAATAAAATAATTAACTAAAAAGAAATGCATTTAAAATAATCATGCAATGAAGTCAATTAAATTTAAAAATCTAGAATTATGCATGGCTTATACGTAGACTGATTTACGGGTTCTACAATCCTTACCCCCTTAAAAGAAATTTTGTCCTCGAAATTAGAACTCACCGAATAACTCGGGGTAACGCTCTCTCATCTCCGGCTCAGACTCCCATGTAGCTTCCTCCTCCGAATGGTTGAGCCATTTGACTTTGACTCGCTTAACCAGCTTGTTCCGAAGCTTCTTCTCATGTCTGTCTAATATCTGTACTGGCCTCTCCTCATAAGCTAGGTTCGTAGTAAGTTGCAACGGCTCAAAATTCAGCACATGCGAAGGATTTGCCATATACTTCCTTAGCATAGAGACGTGAAACACATTGTGTACTCCGGCCAGATTCGGCGGAAGAGCCACACGATAAGCAAGCGTCCCAACTCTGTCAATGATCTCAAATGGTCCAATGAATCTCGGACTGAGCTTCCCTTTCTTCCCAAATCTCATGACACCCTTCATAGGTGCCACTTTCACAAAGACATGATCGCCCACTGCAAACTCTAAGTCTCTCCTCCGCTGATCGGCATAACTCTTCTGTCGACTCTGAGAAGTCCTCATCCTATCACGGATCTTGACTACTACATCGGCAGCCTGCTGAATAATCTCTGGACCCAATTCTGCTCTCTCTCCTACTTCATCCCAATGAACAGGAGATCTGCACTTGCGGCCATACAGTGCTTCATACGGAGCCATACCAATAGAAGATTGGAAACTGTTGTTATAGGTGAACTCTACCAATGGCAAGTTCGACTCCCAACTCCCTGAGAAATCAATGACGCAAGCACGGAGAAGATCCTCCAAGATCTGAATAACTCGCTCTGACTGCCCATCTGTCTGCGGATGGAAAGCTGTGCTAAACAGCAACTTCGTACCCATAGTTGAATGCAAGCTCTTCCAAAAAGAGGAAAAAAATCTGGGGTCTCTGTCAGATACGATAGAAACTGGAATACCATGGAGTCGGACTATCTCCCGGATATACAACTCTGCATACTAAATCATGGTGAATGTCGTCTTAATAGGCAAGAAGTGCACTGATTTGGTAAGACGATCTACAATCACCCAAATGGCATTTGATCCTCTGACTGACTTCGGCAAACCGGTCACGAAGTCCATGGTAACATTCTCCCACTTCCACTCGGGAATGGGAAGAGGCTTGAGCAAGCCTGCTGGTCTCTGATGCTCAGCCTTCACTAACTGACAGGTCAGACACTCGGACACAAACCGTCTGATGTCCTTCTTCATACCCGGCCACCAATACAATAGCTGCAGATCTTTGTACATCTTCGTACTCCCAGGGTGAATGGAGTACGGGGACATATGGGCCTCTGATAAGATGTATGCTCGGATAGAATCACTGCTAGGAACCCATATCCTGTCTCGATATCTCACAATACCGTCGCTGACTGAATACAAGACACTGCCCTTGGCTTCATCTCTCTTCTTCCACTATGCCAACTGCTCATCTGCTGCCTGACCACTGCGAATACGGTCCAAAAGAGAAGACTGAATGGTCAAGGTAGATAGACGAGGAACACTATCTCGAGGGTAAGTCTCCAGATCAAACCTCTGCATCTCAAGCTGAAGAGGTCTTTGAATCGTCAAATGAGCCATCACTGCGACTTTTCTGCTCAAAGCATCCACAACTACATTAGCTTTACCCGGGTGGTAGCTAATGTCACAATCATAGTCTTTCACAAGCTCCAACCAACGCCTCTGACGCATGTTCAGCTCCTTCTGTGTAAAGAAATACTTGAGGCTCTTGTGGTCGGTAAAGATCTGGCACTTCTCTCCATACAAATAATGCCTCCAGATCTTCAAGGCGAATACTACGGCTGCCAACTCTAGATCATGGGTGGGATAGTTCTTCTCGTGGATTTTCAGCTGTCGAGAAGCATATGATATCACTTTCCCATGCTGCATCAATACTGCGCCAAGACCGAGCTTCGAAGCATCGGTATACAGAACAAACTCTCCGGGCCCTGACTGCATGGCCAAAACTGGTGCTGAGATAAGAGCTTGCTTCAAAGTATCAAAGCTCTTCTGACAATCCTCGCTCCATACAAATTTCACATTCTTCTTGGTCAATGATGTAAGCAGAACTGCGATAGATGAAAACCCCTTGATGAACTTCCTGTAGTAACCTGCTAAGCCAAGAAAACTGCGAATCTCAGACGCATTCTGTGGCACAACCCAATCTCTGACCGCTGCAACTTTTGCTGGGTCTACCTCAATACCACTGCTTGAAACAATATGGCCTAAGAACGCCACATTCTCTAACCAGAATTCGCATTTACTGAACTTCGCGAACAACTTATGCTTCTGCAAGGTCTGCAACACTGTGGTCAAATGTCGGCTGTGATCCACTTGACTCTTGGAGTAGACGAGAATGTCGTCTATGAACACTATCACAAACTGGTCAAGATACGGCTGAAATACGCGATTCATGAGATCCATGAAGATCGCTGGCGCATTCGTCAGACCGAACGGCATCACAAGTAACTCATAGTGACCATAACGAGTCCTGAAAGAAGTCTTGGAAACATCAGCATCCTTCACCCTCAACTGGTGATAACCGGAACGCAGATCAATCTTGGAGAAAATCGAAGCTCCCTGCAACTGGTCAAACAAATCCTCGATCCTCGGAAGTGGGTATTTGTTCTTCACTGTAACCCTGTTCAATTCCCGGTAGTCAATGCAAAGTCTCATAGAGCCATCCTTCTTCTTAACAAACAAGACCGGCGCGCCCCAAGGTGAGAAACTAGGGCGAATGAACTCCTTGTCAAGAAGTTCCTGAATCTGCTTCTTAAGCTCTGCCATCTCTGTTGGTGCAAGTCGGTACGGCGCCTTTGAGATAGGAACCGTACCTGGCATAAGCTCGATGGAAAACTCCACCTCTCTCTCGGGTGGCATACCAGAGACGTCTTCGGGAAAAACATCTAAGAAATCTCTGACAATCGGAACATCTGAGGCTAACTGGCTGGGTTCCTCGGGGACAGATAAAAAGGTCGCTAGAAATGCCCGACACCCTCTATGCATGAGCTTCCTGGCCTGAACATAAGGAATAATGCGTGGTAAAGAAAATTACCTGTCTGGCTCAAATAAGAACTGCTCCATTCCAGGCGGTCGAACAAGAACAGATCTCCGCTGGAAATCTATCAACACTCTGTTCCTCAATAGCCAGTCCATCCCTAGGATGATGTCAAATTCTGGCATTGGTAGCACGATCATATCCGCATAAACAATATTACCGTGCAGCTCAAGATCTATATCTCGGATAACATTGGTAGCTGCCATCTCCTCGCCTGACGGCAACACTACTGAAAAGGCTATGTCTAGCCCAATGGTCTTGATCTTGAGAAAGTTTGCAAAGACCTCCGAAATAAACAAGTGAGTGGCCCCTGAATCTATCAAGGCCTTGGTAGCGGAACCAGATATAAAAATTCTCCCTGAAAGATCGGAACTCTAAGTTGAATCCAATAGCTACAAGAGTTAAACTTATAGGCATGCAAAGGTCAAAGTTCTTCTAACTTAAATCCCCAAATAATTCTGAGTAGAGCATGCAATCCTATAACAGTTCTAAGTTCAAAAATCTTAATCCCGATTCCCAAAACACGGAAATTCAAATAATAACTTAAAGCTTAAAGGTACCTGTCAACAACATAGTCTCCGGGTTTGTTTCCGCGGCATGGAGAGCAAAAACTCTGCCTTGGATAGGCAGATTCCTCTGAGGGCACTGCAGCAACATGTGGTCTAGGCTGCCACACTTAAAACACTTTCCTGAGCCAGCCATACATGCTCCAGAATGGCGACGTGAGCACCTGGGACAGACTGGGTGCTCCTGAGTCCTCGGGGCTGGGCGTCCCCGCTGCTGCTGCTGCTTCTGGCCTCGGTTCTTGGGCGGTCCATGAAAAGGCCTCTTATTCTGCTGCTGATGCTGATGAGGAGGAAGGCGGTGCGGTGTCTAGACTTGGCGCTTGCCCTGGCGATCCCTCTCGATATCCCGCAGATCCTGCTCTGCGGCTAAGGCCTTGGAGACGGCAATCTCATAAGTAGCAGGGTCAGACACCCTAACATCCCGGCGCAAGATCGGCCGTAAACCCACCAGGAAATGCATCAACTTGGCCCTGGCATCATTCGCGATCAGGGGCACAAAGTGACAGCCCCTCTCGAACTTACGGATGAACTCCGTAACTGTCATATCACCTTGTCGCAGGCTCATGAACTCGGTGGTCAACCGGGTGCGCACTTCCTCAGCAAAATACTTGGAGTAGAAAACCTCCGCGAAGCGCATCCAAGTAAGTGTAGCCAAGTTCAGGGCTACAGCTGCTCCTTCCCACCATAAACGAGCATCTCCAGTGAACAAATATGTGGCGCATCTGACTCTGTCGGCATCTCCAAGCTCCATAAACTCGAAGATGACCTCGAGGGATTTGATCCATCCCTCGGCAATCATGGGGTCCGACGTTCCAGAAAACTCCTTCGGGCGCATTTTCATAAACCTCTCATAAACAGCCTCGGGCCCTGCCGTCCTGGCTGCGGCAGCGACAACGACATCGTTCCCCGCAAACTGTGCGAAGAACTGTGTCATCCCAGCTGGCATCTGGGCATTCAGATCAGGCGGAGGGGGTGGAGGTAAGTCTTCCTCCCGCCTACGGTCCTCACCGTACTCATGACAGCGCTCGTCGCCACCTCTCGGGCGCCCAACCTGGCGTCTAGGGGGCATACTGTTCCAAACATAACTCATACGTAACTAACATGCATAATTCCATAATTTATTCAAATTTAAATACTGAGCGATAAAAATCTGGACGTAATATATAATTCATGAAGACATGCTGTTAAATAATCCATGCTTTAAATAAAATGCTGTAATGTAAAACTTACAGACCGAAGACGTGGCTTCGTGAGTTTCTCATAGTCAGTAGTAGTGTAACCCTTTACAAGAACATAGGCTCTGATACCAACTGTGAAGCCCTAAGAATCCTTACTTTGAAAATTTGCGGAAAATAAAAAAACAATTTTTTTTAAAATAACTTAAACGGCCTCATACATAAAATCACTGGTGAATCAAGTTCAATGTTTCCAATTATTGCAACGGAAGAAAAATAAAGTTGCCAACAATAACAATTTAAAATTTGTCCAATGACTGATAAAATTGTTAGCGGAAAAATAACAACTGTTGCGCTGAGGTCCTCGGGTGCCACTACTGCCGACCCAAGCTGGCTCACTGGTCCCCGTCCTCGGCCCTGGCCTCATCAGTGCCTACAACAATCAAGTCTAGTGAGCCTAAAGACTCAGCATGCATATATCGTAGGTAACGAGTAAAATCTGAAGTAAAATATGCATGGGATAAAATATCATGTCATGAGGTATACTGAAAATAATCTGTACTCATGCTGAAAATAATTTGTACTGAACAATTATAATACGTGCATAACTGGACTGATAATCACAGTAAAAATGTTTGCTCCTTGGAGCCCTGTACTGAAATAACTGGTAAAATTTTCTGTTGAGAATATGTTTTACGCCTGTGGCCACTGCACTAAGCTGAACTGATCGGTAACTGACTACCGGGGAGTCTGAAACTGAACTGAGCTGACCGGTCACTGGCGACCGGGTGGTACCAAATTGAACTGAGCGGTCACTGGCGACCGTATAAAATAATACTCCCACATAGTGAATGAACCACAAACCATATCGCATAAATCTCAAAAATAATCATTTTCTGTTTTTCATTTACGTAATATAATTAAATGGCATAATGAAAAATCTGTATTATTTTATCAACTGGATTGGATCGGATCGTCCCCCAGGCTCGCTGCAACCTAACTGTGCCATGAAAAAGATGCAATAGCTTAAACTTGATCAACTATGCAATTTAGTTCAAAAGATGCGACAATTACGTCTAACGACTTCGTATTTAATCATGACTCCGAACTAACGCGAACCAACACTGAACCACCGTAACGTCATGATTAAAATACGCTGAAAATAATGAAATAATGCTCCTAAAATTATGATGGTCGAAATCTAGGTGGAATGGAGGCCAAAACAAGAAACGCTCTTTCGAGAGTCAATTTGGCACATCGCACCGTAAATTCTCGTACGACTTCAAAAATGATCCGAATGACGAACGGTCAAAAACATGACCTTCCTAACTCAATGAGGCATTGTCCAGTCCAAGGCCATGGGCTAAAAGCCGACCGAGAACCCGAACGAGCCTCTGAACTGACAAAGCAACTTGCTGTAAATTTTCCAGCAGCTGCGCAACTTGGCACATCGCACCGTAAATTCTCGTACGACTTCAAAAATGATCCGAATGACAAACGGTCAAAAACATGACCTTTCTAACTTGATTAGGCACTGTCCAGTCCAAGGCCATGGGCTAAATGCCGACCAAGAACTCAAACGACGCCTCTGAACAGCAGCATACTTGCTGTCAAAAAAAAATACAGCAACTGCGCACTTGTTTTCATTGTGACGTTTTCGAGTCCGCCGGCCATCCGGGCTTACACCACCGACCAGAGACCCTTACCAACATCCCAAGGAAGGATTTGAACCATGGCTAACGGCACAAGACCAGCCACAATTCGCATCCCACCAGAAACGAGACTACACACCTAGCCGAAAAGGAAATCCTGAGCGCGTAAGGAGTTTGGCTTCGCTTGTCGTCTCGTGTCGTTCCAGTGGCCATTTCATTGACCATGGCACGATCCAGACATCCCGTGGTATGGTATGAACCGTGGATATGGGCCAAAGGCCAACCAAGATTCACACCACACCACAAAATCGAACACACACTAGCTGTCAAATGGAAGAGCCGAAATGGGGAGGGGCTGTTCTTGTTGTTTTCTGTAAAAACCGCTTAGCCATGGACCAAGCCACCAAAAGGGCAACTTAGTCACGTCTTAGACATGCTAGGGAAGTGATCTAACCATGGCTATAGGCCCTTGGGGCAGCCAAGATCAGATCCTTTCTCTTTGACATACAAACTGAAATTTTCGAAACACAAATGGGCATAAATGGGGAGTTGCTGTCATTTCGTTTTTCCAGCAAGCATGGGGCTTGTTTAATTTGACCAACATGGTTCTAATGCATCCTATTACATGTCTAGGAGTCGCCTTGGGAGCCTAGAGTCGAACCATAACCTGAAATCCACAACACGAAGCAAACCGTGAAGCTGCCCAAGAAAACCGAAAAATCTGCATGTTGGTTTTCTGAAAATTTCTTGAAACATTTCGGTTTTATCATGATGAAATCTGATCATGCACTTAGAAATACTGATAATATGACTTGATTGAGGTTTAGAAAAAGTATATATATGCCTTGGATTCGTTTCGAAAGAAAATGAAAAGAACGAAGCAATACGGCGCGGAGGAGACGGAGTTGCTTACTTCTCTACCTTTCCTTGGCTCTTGATCTTTCTCCCTTTGCTTAGCTATGAGTCCCACGGTTTTCCTCTCTCAAAAACACTATAAATTTCGTGACTAAGGTAGGGGATATGACTTAGTGCTTGTGGAGAGGCAAGATCCACAAATAAAGGATCTCAATTCAATGACCATGCCCACCTCATTAAATTGGGATAAGATGTTTGTTTGACAAGTCTTCTTGTGGGGGGGGGGGGGGGGGGGGATGACCGATTTTTACCTTGCCCATCTAGATTAGGATAATGTTTATTAGTTAATTAATTAAGGTTGCTCAATAATTAAAAGGTTTACATGCTAGCTTAACAAAGAATGGGTCAAAAGGTTGATGAGTTGACAAATGATAGGCTATCATCTTAAGGGGGCCGAAATTTCACTTCTAAAAATGAATGGGGAGTGTTGTTTATTTACTAAATTAATAACTCCTAAAAGCCTCACAAATCCTTTAATTAATTTAGCGAGCTAACCCCTTAATTATGCAACTTAAATGGGCTTATTTCTTAATCACCTCAAGCAACTTAAATAATTCCTTAAACTTCTTTTTAACTTAAATGAACTTACTTGCTAGCTAAATAAACTCCTGGAAATATTTCTCGAATCTTAAATCCTATCTCAAAACTCCAACTCCAGTCCGGCCTCACTGAAATAACTGAAATGCTAAAAATCAACTACTGAGCTGAAATAATAAAATAATTAACTTCAAAGAAATGCATTTAAAATAATCATGCAATGAAGTCAATTAAATTTAAAAATCTAGAATTATGCATGGCTTATACGTAGACTGATTTACGGGTTCTACATTTTCCTTAGCATCTCCACAATAAATTTAATTCTAACAATTAACCCCTTTGTGATGATGCCAAAACCTAGATGTTCTGTGTTAGTAAAGTAGAGAAAAGAACGGATTAGATAAACAAAACAGTTTATATCCAGAGAAAATTAATTAGTTAATTAGTACACAAAGAGAACTAATTTGTTCCAATATCTCTGAAGGTAGCTTCATCTGGATTTTGATTCCTTCTAGTTGAATGAGGTCTGCTGCTACTTGCTCCAGTTCTATCTTCTTCCTCCTTTTTGGCATCATCAGGAATGACCCTAGCAAGTAGTTCATCCATTCGCCCAGATAAGTTGTGAATGCCATTTGTCAGCATCTCCAGATATGGAGCCTAATTAGAAACTCGATCATTTATAGCAGTGAGAGTTTGAGATTGAGAATCAATCTTGGCATCCATCAGGTCCATGGTAGTGCAGATTGATCGAAACATATCATCATGCTCGGTGGTCCAGGTAAGTATGTCCGATTGAGCAAGCGTGATTTGACTGGAATTTCTTGAGATAGCCCGTCGAAAAACATTGATCTCAGCATACATTTTATGCATCGATTCCGCCGTGTTCTGTATTTCTTTAGACATGCGGTCTCGGAAGAACTGAGCGTCATGAATTTCTGCGGCATTTTCATAAGATATCCGCTTGACTAAGTCTGAAAGATTTACAAGATCCCTTTGTAGAGCATCAATTTGGAATTCTAGATCAAATGGTTCCACAACTGGGGAAGGAGTTCTTGCTTGCAATCGTTGTTTAATTTCTTCCATTCTGGCAATGCGCTCAGGTGACTGCAAAGAAAGAATAGAAGAATGTGCAGCTTCTGCTTGAGTCGTAACAGCTGGTTCTGGTTCAGCAGAAGGTCCTTCTGAAGTAGTAGACTGTTTTGTTGGCCTTTCTTCTGGTTGCTGCAAGTCAGCAGCAGGTTCGGATATAGCTTGTGTCTCAACAACAGAGGGTGAAGTATGCAACAAAGTTGCCATGTCAGCTTGATGAGCTTCTGAAAAATGCTCAAGTGCTGGAAGAGATGAGGAAGCAGTAGCAATAATAGTAGCATTGGCAGCAGCAGTTGCAGATTCTGGAGAAGGATCAGTAGAAGTAGGAATAACTTGAAGCAAGTCATCTTGTGCTCTTTGGGTCGGCACAATCGATTCAATTACCTCATCAACAGAGGCCAGATCATGAACAGAGATCAGAGATGATGATTGAGTAGGAACTTCTACAGGTGCATGAGTACTAGAGACATTGACTTCAGAAGAAGCTTTGGTCGGTTCCTCAACTGTCTGACTCTTCAAAAAGGTGGGGACAGAAGTGATACTGAACTTTCGTGGCCGAGAAAAGGCCTTTTCCTTATTAGCAATTTGTTCAGATAGAATTGTCAGCTGCTCCGACAAAATTTGAATGACATTCTTGTCATGAAAAGCAGTAGGACTAGAAGAGTCAAAATTTGACTTTAAAGTTTTCAGAACAGTGCCCATCTTCTGCAGTTTGAATTTTTCAAGAATGTAATTTCGACGATTTATAGCTTCTATTACCTTAAGAAAATCGTCAAAGAATTTCATATCTTCTCAGGTTGAGATCTCAATTTCTTCCAGATGAAGATCAATTGCTGTTTGGATTGAGGAGGGAGCCACCGGTGATTCAGACAACTCAGTAATCTTACCTTTCCCTTTTTCAGAAGAGGCAGAGACTACTGGTTTAAAAGCAGAAGAACCAGTAGCTGATTCTCGAATGACCACACCAGAAGTTGTTCTGAAGCTTTGAGCAGGTGAAGGCCCTGATTCAATTGGTTTGGCTTTGGTGGATGAGACAACTGTTGGAAAAACTTGTCGAAGAGGGACATTTTCCAGTTCATAAAGAGCTGTTGTTTTCTTGATGCGGATGGTGGTGCATGGCTTCTTCTTGGATGAAGTGGGAGGCAGTGAAGCTTGCTGAGTGGGTGCTGCTGATTCTCCAGATTCCGTTTTGTCAGAATCAGACAAAACCACAACTCGTTTTCGTTTAATTTTCTTTTGCCCCTCAGCCTTAGATTCTCCAATCTCCTTCTTAATGGCCACAAACTCACCAACGGTTGGCTTTGGCCTTAAAGCAAGCACTCTATCAGCATCAGTCATGGTCACCGAAGAGCCATCCTCTTCTGCTGTTCCAGGAAAACCAGCATCTTTCAACATTGTACTGATTTGTACAGCAAATCCAGTACTTTTCCTGAGAATCATATCCTTCATAATACGAAACAGAAAACGACCCCAATCTACTTTCTTTTCAGAAGTGATGGCCACCATCAATTGAACCTTTTCTTTTGTTAGTTTGTCAAAGGTTCCAGCCTTAACTAACAAGGCTTTTGCTACTATATCAACGAGTACCTGGTACTCAATTTTCAGTAGCTTCTTGAAGCATGAGGGTGAAAGTTCTTCTACTGTGGCTGAAAAATTTGTCAAAGCGATGGACATGTCTTCCTTTGATATGTCCGAGAGCTCGGAAAGTCCAGAAATCGGTAGGAAGAAAGTGGAACCGAGAAGTGCAGCATCAATAGAGATTGATGCATCTCTCTGTGTATAGGTAATCTTTCCTTCCACAACTTCTGCTTTAGCATAAAAATCTAGAAGAGCAGACTTGTAGATAACAGCAGGCGATTCCAAGAATTTTCGAAGCCCAGACTTTTCCAATGATTTGAACATCTTGACAAGATTATCATCCTTAATAGTGAGAACAGATGCAAAATTCACCTGATAAGCAATCAAAGTATAAGCTGCGGTCATTTCTAAGTTTGAGAGAGAAAAGAGGTATATTAGCAGTAGATGCGAGAAAGCAGTAGAGGCAAGGAAATAATCTGAGTTCGTAAAGCATAATGAAGACGAAAATGATCAGTTAACAAATGATATGTACAGCCGTTAGTAAACATAGGGACACGTGTCGATATATTAGTAGAGATAGAGGCAAATGTGTCAGTTACTCTACTCATTTCAAAATATTTTAAAAAAATTGGCGGGCTGTCCGAGGCGGTTGCTAAAGGAAAAACAGAAGCTGATTTGTCGTTTTATGATAATAGCTACTGGAAGTGGACAAGGTGCTGAAACAAATGCAGCACTTCAACAACTTCTGGTAGATATACTGTTTTATCGAAAAGACAAATCAGTTTCTAATATAAATGCCATAAAGATGTTCCCCCTCAATTAATGCAGTAATAATGGATATTAAACACCAGGCGAACCTTGGCAATCTTTTCAATCTAAACCGTTGAATTTGAACAGTCGCAATGATCCTTATCTCCTTTGAATATCACTATAAATACCTTCAAGGAGTAAACAAGGTTAAGTATACATTTAAATAAAACTCGAATGAAAAAAAATAAAAGTAAAATCTGATCCAGAAGCCGAGGCAAGAATGTTCAGAAGACAGCTTGCTGCGAAGAGGATGTTGGAAGAAGTCATTCTGTACATAATGATCCTTGGATCAAACTCCTGGAGTTGTAATATCAACAATCAAAGAGATTGTTTGCTTTCATTAAGATTGAGATGTAGTGTGAAGGCCCGAAAATATTTACTTGAATATTTGCGGAAAATTAAAAATTTTCTTTTTAAATAATTAAAATGCCTCGTTCATAATTAAACTGATAAACAGAGTTTGATATCTAAGATGGCAGCGGAAGAAAATATTTGTTTGCGAAATAACAATTTAAGAATATCCAACAACTGATAAAAATTGTTTGCGGAATAAAATAATAAATGCTGAACTGAGGTCCCCGGGTGCCACTACTGCCGACCCAAGCTGGCTCACTGATCCCCGCCCTCGGCCCTGACCTCATCGGTACCTACAACAATAAAGTCTAGTGAGCCTAAAGACTCAGCATGCATATATCGTAGATAACGGGAAAATACTGTAGTAAAATTTGCATGGGATAAAATATCGTGTCATGAGGCATGCTGAAAATAACTTGTACTGAGCAATTATATTACGTGTATAACTGAATTAAATAACATTGTAAAAATGTTTGCTCCTTGGAGCCCTGCACTGAAATGTCTGATAAAAATTTTCTGTTGAGATTATGGTCTACGCGTGTGGTCTTTGCACTGAACTGAACTGTCCGATCACTGGCGACCGGGGTACCAAACTGAACTGATCGGTCACTGGCGACCGTGGTACCAAACTGAGCTGATCGGTCACTGGCAACCGTGTAAAATAATATTCCCATGATTGTGAATCGACCACAAGCAATATCGCATAAATCTCAAAAATAAGAATTTTCTATTTTTGCACGTAATAAATTAAATGACTGAATTAAATATCTTGTACCATTTTACCAACTGGATTGGATCTTCCCCAGGCTCGCTGCAACCTAAATATGCCATGAAAATATACAATATATTTTTCTTGACCCAACTATGCAATCAAGTTTGAAAATGCGACAATTACGTCTACCGACTTCGTATTTAATCATGACTCCGAACCAACCCAAACCAACACTGAACCGACGTATATTCATGATTAAAATACGCTTAAAATTATGAACTTATGCTCCTAAAATGATGAGGGTCGAAATCTAGGTGAATGGAGGCCAAAACGTGAAACGCTCTTTCGAGAGTAAATTTGGCACATCGCACCGTAAATTCTCGTACGACCTCAAAAATGATCCGAATTACAAACGGTCAAAACCAAGACCTTCCTAACTCAAGGGGGCACTGTCCAGTCCAATGCCATAGGCTAAAAGCCGACCGAGAACTCGAACGAGCCTCCGAACCGACACAGCAACTTGCTGTAATTTTCCAGCAGCTGCAACCTTGCTTGCATCGCGTCGTTTGCGAGACTTTTGGCCATTGGGGCAAGAACCACCGACCAAAGCCTCTCCACAACGTCCCAAGGAATGATTCGAACCATGGCTAGGGGCCATAGGCCAACCAAGATCCACACCAAACCAACAAAACCCGAAGCACAAGTGCTGTCAAACCGAAGGGGCGAGAAGGGGAGGGGGCTGTTTTGATGTTTTGCGTAAAAACCGATGAGCCATGGACCAATCCACCAAAAGGGCGACTTAGTCACGTCTTAGACATGCTATGGAAGTGATCTAACCATGGCTATAGGCCCTTGGGGTAGCCAAGATCAGATCCTTACTCCTTGACAACCAAATTGAATTTTCGAACTCAAAAAGGGACACCAATGGTGTTGCTGTCATTTCTTGCTTTCCAGCAAGCATGGGGTGAAACCGATGGACAAATGTGGTCCTAATGCATCCTATTACATGTATATAAGTCGCCTTGGGAGCCTGGAGTCGATCCAATACCTGAAACTCACAAACCAAAAGAAATCGTGAAGCTTGCCAAGGAAAATCGAAAATTCTGCATCATGGTTTCGAAAATGTTTTGACATGCATTTCGGTTTTTGCTTGATAAAACATGATCATGTACTGAAAAATAATTGCTAATATGACTTGATTGACGTTTGAAAGAGATCTAGACATGCCTGGTTTCGTTTCGAAAGAAAACGAACGAAACGACGACGACGCGGCACGGAGAAGATGGAGCGCTTCTTTCCTTTCCTCTTGCACTCGATTTTTTCTTTCTTTCCCTCTAGCTAAGACTCACGATTTTTTTCACACAAATGGGGCTCTGAATGGTGCTGAATTCGGTGGTGAGGGAGGGAGGAAATGGTTGGGGAGTGAGGGAAGATGGGTGCAAAATATAAGGAAGAATCAAGACCAAGTCCACTCTCCTTTTGAAATTTGAATTATTGTTTGATATCAAGTCTACTTGGGGATGAGGTGGCCAAATTTATGCATGGTAGTCTAGGTTAGAATGAGGTTAATTAATAATTTAATGGTGCTCCCAAACAAAAAAAGTTATCCTCCTAATTAAATACCAAGAAGGGGTCCAAGGTGATGAGTTGGCAAATGAATCTTCTAGCAACTAGGGGTGGCCGAAAATGCAGAATAAAATAAAGGGGAAATTTTGGTTATCTAGTAAATTAATAACCCTTAAAAGCCTCACTAATCCTTTAATTAATTTAGTGAATTAAACCCTTAATAATTGGAAATTAAATGAACTTATTTCTTAATCACCTCAAGTAATCAAATTAAATCCTCAAACCTCCTTTTTAAGTTAAATGAACTTACTTGCTAGCTAAATTAACTTCTGGAAATATTTCTCGAATCTTAAATTCTATCTCAAAACTCCAACTCCAGTCCGGCCTCACTGAAATAACTGAAAAATCAAACTACTGAACTGAAATAATAAAATAATTAACTTCAAAAATAATCAGGCAATGAAGTCAATTAAATTTAAAATACTAGAATTATGCATGGCTTATACGCAGACTGATTTACGGGTTCTACATGTAGCATCAATCCCTTTCAGAAGCATTCTAATGAAATAAGATAGTGTTGGTGGATCGATGGTGCTGATATCTTCTGTGAGGCATCTGATTATAAATTAGTGTTGACAAGACCCAAGCTTGCTAGATTCTTACAAGACCCAAGCTTGCTGGAATCTTTTCGAAGAAGGCCCTCCTTTTCTTGCTGAAAAAATTTGCGACAAATACTACAAGCTGCTGATATTACTGAAGACATAAGCTTAATTAGTCTAGAATTTCAGAAGACGTTTCAATTGTCTTGAAATTTCTGTAACTTCTGCTTTGTTTGATATACTGGGAAGATTTCTAATAAAATTTCAGTTGAAGTACTTGGTGTTCCTTTATTCCTTTCTGCAAACAACTCAATGTTAAATGAGTAAAATGAATAAATGATAGATAATGAATTAAGTTCAGAAGGAAGTATGTCGTCTTATGATAGTTTCTACTGGAAGATGAAAAAAAAATGCCTTGTTTTGTTAATGAGACAAAATACCTTCTGCATCTGACACAAAATCACAGAGAATCAGAATAAAGTTTTACCTAAATTAGTGCAATTATTTAATGATAATACTTGGTAACTAAACCGATGATAGCTTTATATGGGATGCTTCATATTCTTTACTGTAGGCAAGACTATTTTGAACTTTGGTGCCTGGTCTGTCATCTATAAATATGAATCAAGTGGGTAAACCAGATATTCATTCTTAAGAAAAATGGCAAGAGATAATAGTCCTGATTTGGCCGAGGAGTTTATGAAGGAGGCGATTGCTGTAAGGAAACAAGCAATAGAAGACAAGGTGCTGAAGAAAACACTTGCCACTTGAACTAAGGTCCATGAGCTTTGGTCCTCCTTTGAAGCTGGGTTGTTGGCTACTACCAAAAAGCTAGTAGCAATGGAGAAGTATTATCAACGTCTTTATAGTGTTGATAGCGCAGACGTCTTCTCTGATGATGGCGTCTACCTCCTCATGCTCTTAAAGGAGCAGAGGACTCTGAAAAAGATTGATTTTTCAGAAGAGTTCTTGCGTACCTCCACCGGAGAGCTGACGAATTGGTTGGAATTTTGGAGAGAGTACATTAAGGAAAAAGTTAAGGATGTACGCCCCCGCTTTTATTATTAATAAAACTTCATATGTTGTCTACTGATTGTCTCCTTCGCTCAGCTTTTATTTTCTGCAAACTAAAACTTGAACAACCACAAAAGAAAATTAATCTATACTATATAAATGAGATGAAGACAACAAATAATTAAGCTAAATCTATCAATCCAAGTGTATTTCAAAAATAAGAAAACTTATTCTCTGGCAGAGGTTTAGTAAATATATCTGCTGCTTGCTGATCAGTGGGAACGTATTCCAGATGAATGTTCTTCTTTTGCACATGATCTCTAATGAAATGATGTCTGATATCAATGTTCTTAGTTCTGGAATGGAGTACTGGATTATGCGATATAGCAATTGCATTGGTATTGTCACAAAATATAGGTGATTCAGAAGCTTGAACTCCATAGTCTTTAAGTTGTTGTTGTATCCAAAGTATTTGAGAACAACAACTTTCCAGCAGCAAGATATTCTGCTTCTACAGTAGACGTGGCTATGGAAGTCTGCTTTTTGCTAAACCAAGAGATCAACCTATCACCAAGAAATTGACAAAAACCACTTGTGCTTTTCCTATCCAGTTTACATCCTGCATAATCAGCATCTGAGTATCCAATAAGATTAAACGACGAATCCTTGGGATACCAGAGGCCTACATTTTGAGTTCCTTTCAAGTACTTTAAAATATGTTTAGCAGCAATATAATGAGATTGTTTGGGGTTAGATTGAAATCTCGCACTAATACAAACAACAAACGTAATATCGGGTCTATTGGCAGTAAGATATAATAATGATCCAATAAGACCACAATACTGAGTTACCTCTACTGGAATTCCCCCTTCATCTTTATCAAGTTTGGTAGACGAACTCATAGGAGTGGAAGCAGCAGAGCATGCTTCCATCCCAAACTTTTTCAGTAGTTCTTTTGTATACTTAGCTTGATTTATGAAGATTCCAGTATCAAGTTGCTTGATTTGAAGTCCTAAGAAAAATGTTAATTCTCCCATCATGATCATCTCGAACTGTTCTTGCATTAACTTAGCAAACTTTGCACATAACTTGGGGTTAGTTGACCCAAATATGATATCATCAACATAAATCTGAACTAATAATATGTGCTTGTTTTTTACTAGTGTAAACAAGGTCTTATCTACGGTACCAACAGTGAAATCATGATTAATGAGAAATTGTGAAAGTGTGTCGTACCAAGCCCTAGGTGCTTGTTTCACACCATAAAATGCTTTGTATAATTTAAAAACATGATTTGGTAATAAATGATTAGAAAAACCTGGAGGCTGTTCAACATAGACTTCCTCCTTTAGTAGACCATTAAGAATCGCACTCTTCACATCCATTTGATATACTTTGAAGTTTTTGAAAGCATCAAAGGCTAAAAATATTCTGATAGCTTCGAGCCTAGCTACTAGTGCAAAGGTTTCATCATAGTCTATTCCTTCTTCTTGTCTTAATCCTTGTGCAACCACTCTTCTTTGTTTCTTACAACAGTTCCTTCCTCATTTAGTTTGTTTCTGAATACCCACCGAGTTCCAATGACAGCTTGGTGAGAAGGTCTAGGTACTAGAAACCAAACCTTATTCCTCTCAAATTGATTCAGCTCTTCTTGCATAGCTTCTATCCAACTAAGATCCAGAAGAGCTTCTTCAATCTTCTTTGGTTCATCTTGAGAAATAAAAGCAGCATGCATGTATTCATTTATCATCTGTCTTCTGGTCCTTAGTGGAGCTGCTGGATTTCCAATTACCAAAGATGGAGGGTGAGATTTTTTCCAAATAAAATGATTAAGATTATCTTCATACAAAGCAGTAGATTGTTTTGGAGTATCGGCTACTGGTTCTGAAATGTTAGTTGCTGGTTCTGGAATGTCAGCTGCTGGTTCTGGAATGTGAATGTCTGGTTCTGGATTTTGAATATCCTTGACACTTGCTTCTGCATCATCTTCACTGTATAATTCCAGATGAAACATGTCTAACCTTTTACTTAAATTAGATATGTTAGTAATTTCGGAAGCACTGCTGTCTTCATGAAAGACAACATGAATAGATTCTTCAACATTGAGTGTTTTATTATTGAAGATTCTAAAAGCCTTACTAACTGCAAAATATCCAAGAAATAAACCAGTGTCAGATTTTGAATCAAATGCAGCTAAATAATTTTTTCCATTATTATGCACAAAACATCTACACCGAAAACATGAAAGTAAGATACGTTCGGTTTACTTTCTTTCCATATTTCATAGGGAGTCTGATTGTTTCTCTTGTTGATCATTGTTCTGTTTTGTGTGTAGCAAGCTGTATTAATAGCTTCTGCCCAGAAGCGCTGAGAGATGTCTGCATCTGCTAGAATTGTTCTAGCAGTTTCTTTAAGTGTTCTGTTTCTCAACTCAGCTACTCTATTTTGTTGAGGCGTCCTGGCAGCTGAATATTCATGATGAATGCCCTGTTCATCTAGATATATCTCAAGAATCTTGTTAGTAAATTTAGTACCTTGATCACTTCTGATTCTAATGACAGAAACTGATTTTTCATTCTGAATCTTTTTCAGAAGTTTGATCAGGAGGCTACTGGTTTGATCTTTTCCAGCAAGAAAAATTACCCAAGTAAATCTAGAGAAATCATCAACCACAACAAGGGTGTATTTCATTCCCCCTAAGCTCATGATAGGGATTGGACCAAATAAGTCCATATGTAATAATTCTAAACATCTTGAGGATAATTTGTTGCCTTTATTTTTGAAGATAGATCTTACTTGCTTACCAAGTTGACATGCAAAACATACATGATTCTTAATAAATTTTATGTCTGGCAATCCATCAACTAAGTTCTGCTTTTTGAGATTGTTAATAGACTTGAAGTTCAGATGATTCAATCTTTTGTGCCACAACCAGTGTTTATCACTTAGAGATGCAACTAAATATGTAGGGGCAATGATATGATCTATGTTCCATGAAATTTTATAGGTGTTGCCTTTTCTTATTCCGGTTAAAACAGTAGAATCATCAGCATTTTTAAGTGTGCAAGTGTGCTTCTGGAATGCTATGAAAATCCATTATCACATAATTGACTAATACTGATCAAGTTATAACAAATATTTTCAACTAAGAGCACATCCTTAATAGTGATGTTACCATGGATAATCTTACCCTTACCAACGGTTTTACCTTTTGAGTTGTCCCCAAAGGTTATCTCTGGTCCGGCACAATTTACTAATTCTGATAGTGGACTCTTCTGTCCAATCATATGTCTTGAACATTCACTGTCCAAATACCACGTTGAGCTACTAATCTTGGTTTTCTTCACCTGTTCCTGCAAACACAAATTTTAGTATCTGGTACCCAATCTATTTGGGTCCAATCCTTATTAGTCCCTTTGGAACCCACATTTGTACAATTTTCGTACTTCGTGTATCCATGGAGGTGTGTGCAACAGAGAGTTTGTTGTTTCTAACATTATGCATATTAGCATGTTGTTCTTCCCTTCTGTTTCTGTTGTCCGGCCTGTATCTCTTCTGAACAGGTCTAGAATTGTAGTACTGGTAGTTTTTAACCTTCATAGGAGGTTGTCTTCCTGAGTTGAATCCTCTTCTGATTCTAGAACTCTGGTCAACTCTTTCCTTAGGTTCAACATAACCCAGACCATAATGCATTCTTTTGTTCATCTGATTTACATTCCTTTCAACTGAGGCAGTAGGTACTTCTGGTTTCTGTACCACACTGGATTTCACAAAATGAATGTACTTCCCTTTTCACATATCCAGTTTTGGCTTAGTATTCGTTTCAGAAGTGCCTTCATTATTACAAAATCCGAGACCACTCCTGTCTCCAGATTGTTTTTGTAACTCTTGCATCTTTTCCAGTGAAATAGAAGACTTGTTCCAAACATTCACCAGTAGTGATAACTTCTGGTTTTCAGAAAGCATCGTCTGGTAATCTGCTTTTGCTCTTTCATTCTCCGTTTTTAATTTACTCATCTCGACTTGTAAATCATTACAGCTGTCTACTTGCAAGCAAGTTAACTTACTGTTCTGATCTTTCAAGTTCTGATTTTCGATCTTAACTTCCTCGAATCATTGAGAAAGTCTAGAATACTCTTCTACCATGTCGTGTAATGCTTTGACTAACTCAGTGCATGTAAATTCATCAGAATCAAAGTCAAATACCTCTCCAGATGTCGAGGTTGAATCTGTATTTGCCATCAGACATTTGATCTCATCTTCATCACTTTCACTTGAATAGCTTTCAGAACCAGAAGATTCAGAACTTGAGTCTGCCCATTTTGACTTACTTTCTTCTGCAATCATTGCCTTTCTGTCTCTTCTGGTTTTTTATCATTGCGTTTGAAACCCTTCTTCCTCTGGTCATCCTTCTTTGGTTTTGGACAATCAGCAATGAAGTGTCCAACTTTTCCACAGTTAAAGCATGCCATATCACTAGGTGATGATTCCTTTTTGAAATTGCGGTTGGGAATTTGAAATGTTTTCTGATTCTTTCTCATGAATCTGGAAAGCTTCTTAACAAATAATGACATTGCGTCATTGCTTATCTGTTTAGCACTTCTCTCAGAAGTGTTCTCTATAGCAGTAGCAGAAGATGAACTTGGGGCAACTGTAGTAGTAGAGTTAATAGTAGCTGTGAGAGCTTTGGTTGGTGGATTTGCTAAGGGCTCTTCTCCACTTCGAACTTCAAGCTCAAACTCATATGCCTTTAAATCCGAGAACAAGTCATGCAATTCTAACTTTTTTAGATCTCTGGAAGCTCTCATTGACATTGTTTTGACGTCCCATTCTCTGGGTAGGCCTCTCATTACTTTTAATGCAATTTCTCTATTGCCAAAGTCTTTCCCAAGAGCTGAGAGTTCATTGACAAGGCTGCTGAATCGTTCATCAAATTCATTCATAGTTTCTCCAGCCTTCATCTTCATATTCTCAAACTTCTGCATGGCTACCGACAGTTTGTTTTCCTTTGTTTCTTCGTTTCCTTCACAGATCTGAATTAATTTTTCCCAGATTTCCTTGGCAGTATGGCACATCTTGATTTTGCTGAAGGTATTTTTGTCGAGTGTCTTGTACAAAATGTCCTTCGCAACGTTGTCAAGATTGGCTTTCTTCTTGTCCTCACTTATCCATTCATATCTTGGTTTTTCAAGCATCTGAGGTGCACCTTCGGTGATAGCAATAGCTGGATTTGGCTTTAAGATTTTTAATGGACCATCTGTGATGACATACCACATGTCATCATCTTGAGCCGCAAGATGAGAGTGCATTCTGATTTTCCAGTCATCGAAATCTTCTTTTGAGAACATTGGAACTTTGCTGAAATGAGCCATGTCTGTTAAATATTTTTCAGAACAAGAATAACTCTGCTCTGATACCACTTGTTGAGGATCGGGTTGAGTTTAGAAGGGGGGGGTAGAATAAACTCAACGACAAACTTAATAAATTCTTCTTTTGATGTGCTAAAATCCTGTTAGAGATATTAGCAATTCTTGTTCAAGTTCAAAGACCAGCAGATCACAAGATAATGTGCGGAAAATGATCTGTTGGTTAGTGGGTGAAAAATGATAAAACAGAAAAGCAGTAGATAGCACAAGGTTTGTTTCTGGAAGTTCGAAGATGAAACTTCTACGTCTCTCTTTCTTCTGTTTCCAGAAGGTATCACTAAAAGACTTTGGTGAATACAGTACAGCAATTGTACACACCCACTTCAACAGGACTTACCCTTCGCCTATTGAAACTCTGAGATTTACAACTCAACTTCTTGAATGATCTTAAGTTCTGGAAAAGACTCTTTTCCAGTTACAAATTCTTCTATCAATGAGCTGGTGAAATGAATAGCTTAAGAAGATATAACTGAGAATAGCTAGCACAATATGATCTTGATGATCAAAAGTATGCAATGAAGCGTGTGCTACTTTTTCCGTGTTGAGCTTTTTAGTTAACTGAAAGTTCTAACAATGCTCGAATGATATTATTGATTCAGATTTTTTGTTTCAACAACGATACACTTGACAAAATCCTTCATCTCCATATATAGGCTCCATTTAACGTTCCACAATCTGAACGGCTCTTTAACTTTTCAGTGGTTCAGCTTTAATGCTTAGAATGGACCTTGCAAAATACATTAAAAATAATCAGTCTCAGTTCATACAAAAAATGGTAAACCATCTTAAATGTTCTCGTATAACATTTAATGTCATTTAATGAAGCAATAAATGCTAGTATCACGTAAATAGATCAACAGTAATATTTAGAGACTTTGAGATATGCAAGATTCTGTTAGTTTATATTTCGAATTTTGTATCCTTCTAGTTCTGGTTTTAGCTAAGAAATTAATGGTTTAAGCAGTACTTGATAAGTGCTGCTACTGGTTTTAGCGCGATCTAAGTGCTTCTGGTTTACATCTACTGATTTTGTACTATCCCAACATCTACTGGTTTTTCCTTAGCATCTCCACAATAAATTTTATTCTAACAGAGTTAATTATAATTCCATTTATGTGTGCATGATAAATATTTATGGCCGTGTGTCCTTTTTGTCTTGTCTGGACTTTCTACTGGGCTTCTATTTCTTCCCAGAGATCAATACTATCCCGTCATTGTGAGTGTTGAATCTTTGTATAAATTTTATGGGAATTAGGGGATGATACTTTTCTCTATCATTTATCCTTGCCACTTGACGAACTTTGGTTCAAGAAATCGAATTGATGTACAAGTGCTAGAGCTTTTAAACCCAATTGACGTTTCTTTTATCATGAACTACTATCTATCATATTCCCTAAAGGGTCTTGCTTGTTGGCAATCGTTGCTGCATTTTCCTAAAATTTAATCCTTTTTCTATGTTGTATCTTTCTACTTTGATTTTGGGTATTTAGTTTTATTCCAAATGACTTTTCTGTTTCTTGTATAACATAACTTTATCGAATCAAATGGTTGGTTATCTGTCCGCCGTGCACAAATCCTTTTCCTTTTGATGAGTTTTGCTTTGGTTGATTTCCAAATTTCTTTTCAGTCTCTCCTTGGCTTTAGGCCTTCATATTACTTTTGTTTCTCTTCTACATCGAGGAAGTTAGACTAGAATTTGTGGTTGAGGATTTTAGTTTAATCGTGTATAGAAACACGGTCAACATGCAGGAAGACAGATTCTTCATATCGAGAGCTAGAGGCTAGAAAAAAACGGTTAAAAGATCTAGAGAAAATATACACGGATATGTCTATGCAGAAAGAGTTACAGGTATCAATATTTTAGAGAGTACGTTATACGCTTCATTTTTTCCTTATTTCACTGTAGGGTAAACATTTTAATGCATCATTGGTGCAGAAAAGGGGTAAGAAACGCAAACTGCGTGAAGATGAAATGGTTAGTCCCACTTCAAGACCCGTGTATAAATGGCGACAAGAAATGAAACGTTGAATAGAATACTTATATAACAAAGATTTCTTGAATGAGAGAACCTGAGGAGGGGACGTGCAACAATATCCTGTAGTCATCTGGGAAGCACAATTTTCGTAACTGTGTGGAAACCGCGTGACTTTTGAATCGGAACAACCGTAAACGTTGAAACATAATTTTTCTGTGACTGATGTTGGAAACAAAAGTATACTTCAATGTTTTCATAACCGGATCACTTTCATAACCGGACCGGTGATCGAATCGAAAAACACATGTTGAATTTATGGTGTGACTGAAAATTGTTATATTATATAAAATAATAATATAATATTATAAATAATGAAAAAGATATAGTTACCGATATAGTGATATTTCGTGCTTTTAAGTTCCCAAAAATACTCTGCCATTAGAGCAGTCAGATCCATCAAATTTCACTGCGAAGAACTACAATAATGTGTGTAAAGTTTATAGCTTATATTTTCATTGTCGAAATTCTTTTCCATAAAAATATAATAGAAAAAAGTGGGAAAATAGAGTGTTGTTTTGAATGTTTTATATATATATATATATATATTTAGAAAACTAACATTTAAAAATATGTTCTATTTAGATATATGTGTAATAAAAGAGTTACTTTGGAGAGAGTTCAAACAAGTTTTATGGTTTATGCATAAGTTTTTAGGTTTGCTACCTTTTGCTATGACAAGCGAGCAAACTTGGGCTGCCACACATCGATTTGGTATTTAAAGAATTCGGTGGTGAACCCAAGTTGGTGATTTATTGTTAATTTTGATCGTGAATTATTTAGTTCTGGCCATATTGATAAGTTGTTTTTGATACTGGGTGAGAAAATTGAAGATAAGGCATTTCTAGATTTGATAAAAAGGTTGTTTGAATGTAAGATAGTCAACATTGAATTGGGTGAGGTTTGTTTAGGCAGGGGTATGCCTCAAGAATCTGCCTTGAGTTCGATGTTGATCAATGTTTACTTTAATGGGTTTGATAAGGAAGTTCAAGAATTACTATTAAACACGAATAAAGAGATTCCTAAGTTCGTGGAAAATGATCTTGTATCGGCTGAAAGAGATTCAGACCATGTTTTTTTATAAGCCATTGAAGATTTACGCTGTCCGATTATTGGATGAGATATTGATTGTTACTTCAGGAACAAAGATTGATGGCTTTAGAATTGAAGAATAGAGTAGTGAAGTTATTAGAACGTGATTTAGATTTGAGAATGGATAAACTTACAACTGTCATTCATAGCGCGGTTCACTACAAAAAAACGGAAGGCGTAGCGACGGTTTTATTAAAACCGTCACTATTATAGCGACGATTTTTCCTAGACTGTCGCTATATAGCGACGGTTTTTATTAAAACCGTCGCCTATTAAATTTTGCGACAATTTACCAACACCCGTCGCTATAATAGCGACGGGTTTATTAAAACCGTCGCTATATTAGCGACGGTTTTTCATCAACCTTCCCTAATATTGCGACAATTCCACAAACCGTCGCCCATGTACCACGGTCTTGTATTCTACCGTCGCTATGTTAGCGACCGTTTTCAATCAACCGTCGCTTAATTTTAAAGACGATGAGTTTTATCAAACAGTCGCTATAGAGCGACAGTTTAAATAAACCGTCGCTTAATTTGATAAGCAACGGTTTTCATAAAACCGTCGCTATATATAGCGACGGTTCAAGCTAACTGTCGTAATAATAGCGACGGTTATGTATCAACCGTCGTCCATCTAGATCCGCGATGGTTATGAACAAACAGTCGCCGATCTAGATCGGCGACGGTATATGCCAAACCGTCGCTATTATAGCGACCGTTTGGGCAAAAACGGTCGCTATGATTCTATATATACCGAGGTTCGCGAACATTTCCTTGAACGATTTTTCATCTATATCAGGTAGTAGCGAAACTCTATCAAATTTTTCGAAGTTTCTTTTTTTTTTTATTTTGTACTAACATTTTTTCCTATTTATTTTGTAGATTTTTTTTATCAACCGTTGCTAATATTGCGACAATTCCACAAACCGTCGCCCATGTGCGACCGTCTTGTTTTCTACCGTTGCTATAATAGCGATCGTTTTCAATCAACCCTCGCTTAATTTTAAAGACGACGGGTTTTATCAAAACAGTCGCTATAGAGCGACAGTTGAAATAAACTGTCGCTTAATTTGATAAGCAACGGTTTTCTTAAAATCGTCGCTATATAGCGACGGTTCAAGCTAAATATAGAGACGGATTTTACGAAACCGTCGTTTCTAGAATGCGACGCAGCCTCCGGTGATGGATGGCGAAACCGTCGCCTTACCCTTTTCATTATCTAAATAATAATTCCAAACTATAACAAAAGAATCATTAATATTTTCAATATCAATCTTCATAGTTTAATCTAAAAATTAATGAAACTCTAATCAAATAATTGCATGCACAATGATATTAGTATTATTAAACATTAAGAGACCTGAAGTAATTAAATTTAATGTCATTATCTAATTTTTATGTAACAAAAATCAGCTCAAACAAATTATAAAATATTTTATTTTGTTTAATAAAAAATATCTCAAAAGTCTATTTTTATAAAATTTGTGGTTCGTCTATAATTATCATATGCTAATAAATATTTCCTTATGTTTATAAACCAAATTAATCTTTTAAAATATGATATCATCTCTAACAATTTCATAAATTTGAAATAATAAAATACTATCATATTTAAGTAATTATTCTAGTTAATTATAAGAAAATCATATAAAAATTATTTCTAAATTTTTTAATATAATATCAAGATTTTTTTTTATTTCTGTGATATCATAATTTTTTGTGTTGTGTGTGTATTTGTATACTCAATCAGGAGTAGGTCTCTTGTGAGACGGTCTCACGAATCTTTATCTCTGATACGGGTCAACCCTACCGATATTAACGATAAAAAATAATACTCTTAGCATAAAAAGTAATATTTTTCATGTAATATCTAAATAAGAGATCCATCTCATAAAATACGATTCGTGATATCGTCTCACATAAGTTTTTGCACTCAATCCGGAAGCAAATTTGCATGATTGAATTTTAGTTAATTTAGAATAATTTTTTTGCCACAATATAAAATACTTTTCATCAAATCAAGATTCTCTTCATTGGTGTCTCCTTTAAACCCTAAGCCTTCACCGCTTTCCACAAGCGAGTCTTCTGGGCTTAATAATTATTTTGAATTTGGTGTAAATACGAAAGAAATCCGTTGTTTTTTTCTGTACCGATAATCTTCGCTGTTTCACGGTTAAATTATTTCAACTCAAGATTTTTGTTAGCCCTTTATGTTTTCTGTAGTGGTTTTTGACTTTCTGAAGTGCGTAAATTGATTTTAAAGTTCTGTGAATTTTTTTTGCTAGCATAAAGATGTCATCTTTAAGGAGTGCTATTCCAAGAAAAGCTCACAAGGAGCGCGCTCAGCCGTAAGCGTGATTATTTTTTGGGGCCACTAATTTCTTTATTGCCCGTTTTGAAATATTTTGACGTATATTTCCGGTTCACTCAATTGATGATTTGTTGTGTGTACCAGGCATTTGAGAAGGAAATTTGGGCTGCTCGAAACACATAAAGATTATGTCATTCGTGCACGATCCTATCACCAGAAGGAGCAAACTTTACTGGTAATTTCTACTACCCTGCGTCTTGTTGGTTTTGGTAGCATTTTATGAACGAAATTTGGCGAGTTCTTATTTTATGGTAAGTCGCTTCTGCGTGTTTATAACAGAAACTTAAGGAAAAAGCAGCATTGAGGAACCCAGATGAATTTTACTTCAAGATGATTAAAACAAAAACTGTTGACGGAGTCCATAAACCTGAGTAAGCTGGAAAATTTTATTTTTATGAGGTTATATGTTCTCTTTTGAGGATATTTATTTTAGTGTAATTTGAATATTAGTTGTTGAATGTGGATTTTGTAAAGGAGCCACGCGAATAAGTACACTAACGAAGAGCTGATGTTGATGAAGACCCAAGATATTGGATATATTTTGCAGAAGCTTCAAACTGAAAAAAAAGGGTTTATTTTAGAGTTTCTGGTTTTTTGGGTCTCGGATTCTCGAGATAGCTGTCATGCAGGTTCTTTATTCTGAAATTTAACTTTTTGGATGCAGAAAATTGAAAGACTTAATGGTATGCTGCATTCTCTTGACAATTAGTCATCATCCAAACATGTTTATTATGCCGACAACAGGTGAGTGATCAAGCCCTTTTTCTGCTGATTCCTGGTAGTTTTCATACCCATTTTTTAGAGTAGTCAATTTGATGTTATAACAGTTATGTCACCACCAAAGTTTATTCTTTTCTCATTATTAGATATGGTCGCTTCTGATAGCTCAATTAATTTATTTCTTCAAAGCCATTTTATTCCCTTTTGTTTTAGAAAGAACGTCTAATATGTAATCTAGGCAATTAAGATAAAACTATTTGAAGGCCAATTTCAAAAGTTTAATGACCAAGGGGCAATGAGGTTGTCTTCTCTGGAACTTCTGTTCGAATCACTTGAATTCCATGTTTACACTTGTGTGTCTGCAAATGACAGATTTTTTTTTATCCAAGACAGTGATTTGGTGGTAATGTACTGGTCACACAAAGTATTAATGCATAAAATGGTGCAGGGCAAATATTGCTCAGTAGTATAGCATTTTGAGCTTAGTAGATATTTTTGTGTTTCATGAAGTATGTTGGCTGGCTGTTGATTCTCTTTCTAGGGAGGAGGCAAGAGAAGTACGCCAAAATGTTTCAGAACAAGGGAACCCATCAGCTTTTAAAGACTTGCCTAAAGTTATTTTGAGGTACTGAAAGCTATTTTTTTTTAGTCAATTGCCTCCTACGAAATTGGATTGCCAGGTTGATAACCTGTTTCCACTTGCCTCCCCACAATTAAGATCCCTACTGAGTACCGAATGATATCATTACCGTCAATCCATAAGCTATATTGCAAAAATGAAGTGGATTACAAATTTTCCTTGACAATCAGAAATAATTTGCTTTAGTCTGCCTGTCCTCACAGCTCTTTCATTTGTCTCTTCACCACTCATACTTTACCCCCTTTAAGTTATCAATACCTCACTTGTTGATTGAATATGGTGATATTTGGCGCCTTGTCATAATATCTTATTTTTCTTATTGAATTTAGTTTTCAATTTCTACTTCTTTGGTATTCCCTGCTATTGTTCGATTTTTCACTTCAAAAACTTTTTTGGATTTGTTGGTCACAAATATATACCGATTGGAAATATCAATCTCATGCTATGTGAGTTAATTATAATTCTATTTATGCGTGCATGATAAATATTTATGGCCATGTGTCCTTTTTGTCTTGTCTGGACTTTCTACTGGGCTTCTATTTCTTCACAGAGATCAATACTATCCCGTCATTGTGAGTGTTGTATCTTTGTATAAATTTTATGGGAATTAGGGGATGATACTTTTCTCCATCATTTATCCTTGCCACTTGACGAACTTTGTTTCAAGAAATCGAATTGATGCACAAGTGTTAGAGCATTTAAACCCAACTGAAGTTTCTTGTTTCATGAACTACTATCTATCATATTCCCTAAAGGGTCTTGCTTGTTGGAAATCGTTGATGCATTTTCCTAAAATTTATTACTTTTTCTATGTTGTATCTTTCTACTTTGATTTTGGGTATTTAGTTTTATTCCAAATGACTTTTCTGTTTCTTGTATAACATAACTTTATCGAATCAAATGGTTGGTTATCTATCTGCCGTGCACAAATCCTTTTCCTTTTGATGAGTTTTGCTTTGGTTGATTTTCAAATTTCTTTTCAGTCTCTCCTTGGCTTTAGGCCTTCATATTACTTTTGTTTCTCTTCTACATCGAGGAAGCTAGACTAGAATTTGTGGTTGAGGAGTTTAGTTTAATCGTGTATAGAAACACGGTCAACATGCAGGAAGACAGATTCTTCATATCGAGAGCTAGAGGCTAGAAAAAAACGGTTAAAAGATCTAGAGAAAATATACACGGATATGTCTATGCAGAAAGAGTTACAGGTATCAATATTTCAGAGAGTACGTTATACCCTTCATTTTTTCCTTGTTTCGCTGTAGGGTAATCATTTTAATGCATCATTGTGCAGATAAAGGGTAAGAAACGCAAACTGCGTGAAGATGAAATGGTTAGTCCCACTTCAAGACCCGTGTATAAATGGCGACAGGAAAGGAAACGTTGAATAGAATTCTTATATAACGAAGATTTCTTGAACGAGAACCTGAGGAGGGGACGTGCAACAATATCCTGTAGTCAACTGGGAGCACAATTTTCGTAACTGTGTGGAAACTGCGTGATTTTTTAATCGAAACAAACGTAAACGTTGAAACATAATTTTTCTGTGACTGATGTTGGAAACAAAAGTATACTTCAATGTTTTCATAACCGGATCACCTTCATAACCGGACCGGTGATCGAAACGAAAAACACATGTTGAATTTATGGTGTGACTGAAAATTGTTATATTATATAAAATAATAATATAATATTATAAATAATGAAAAAGATATAGTTACCGAAAATCCAAAAAGGACATACGGCCATAAATATTTATCATGCACGCATAAATGGAATTATAATTAACTCACATAGCATGCGATTGATATTCCCAATTGGTATATATTTGTGACCAACAAATCCAAAAAAGTTTTTGAAGAGGAAACTCGAACAATAGCAGGAATACCAAAGAAGTAGAAATTGAAAACTAAATTCAATAAGAAAAATAAGATATTATGACAAGGCGCCAAATATCACTATATTCAATCAACAAGTGAGGTATTGATAACTTAAAGGGGGTCAATATGGGTGGTGAAGAGACAAATGAAAGGGCTGTGAGGACAGGCAGACTAAAGCAAATTATTTCTGATTGTCAAGGAAAATTTGTAGTCCACTTAGTTTTTGCAATATAGCTTATGGATTGACGGTAATGATATCATTCGGTACTCGGTATGGATCTTAATTGTGGGGAGGCAAGTAGAAACATGTTATCAACCTAGCAATCCAATTTCGTAGGAGGCAATTGACTAAAAAAAATAACTTTCAGTACCTCAAAATAACTTTAGGCAAGTCTTTAAAAGCTGATGGGTTCCCTTGTTCTGAAACTTTTTTGCGTACTTCTCTTGCCTCCTACCTAGAAAGAGAATCAACAGCCAGCCAACATACTTCATGAAACACAAAAATATCTACTAAGCTCAAAATGCTATACTACTGAGCAATATTTGCCCTGCACCATTTTATGCATTAATACTTTGTGTGACCAGTACATTACCACCAAATCACTGTCTTGGATGAAAAAAATATCTGTCATTTTCAGACACACAAGTGTAAACATGGAATTCAAGTGATTCAAACAAAAGTTCCAGAGAAGACAGTCTCATTGCCCCTTGGTCATTGAACTTTTGAAATTGGCCTTCAGATAGTTTTATCATAATTGCCTAGATTACATATTAGACGTTCTTTCTAAAGCAGAAGGGAATAAAATGACTTTGAAGAAATAAATTAATTGAGCTATCAGAAGCGACCATATCTAATAATGAGAAAAGAAAAAATTTTGGTGGTGACATAACTGTTATAACATGAAATTGACTACTCTAAAAAATGGGTATGAAAACTATCAAGAATCAGCAGAAAAAGGGCTTGATCACTCACCTGTTGTCGGCATAATAAACATGTTTGGATGATGACTGATTGTCAAGAGAATGCAGCATACCATTAAGTCTTTCAATTTTCTGCATACAAAAAGTTAAATTTCAGAATAAAGAACCTGAATGACAGCTATCTCGAGAATCTGAGACCCAAAAAACCAGAAACTCTAAAATAAAACCTTTTTTTCAGTTTGAACCTTCTGCAAAATATATCCAATGTCTTGGGTCTTCATCAACACCAGCTCTTCGTTAGTGTACTTATTAGCCTGGCTCCTTTACTAAATCCACATTCAACAGCTAATATTCAAATTACACTCAAATAAATATCCTCAAAAGAGAACAGACAACCTCATAAAAATAAAATTTTCCAGCTTACTCAGGTTTATGGACTCCGCCAACAGTTTTTGTTTTAATCATCTTGAAGTAAAATTCATCCGGGTTCCTCAATTCTGCTTTTTCCTTAAGTTTCTGTTATAAACACGCAGAAGCGACTTACCATAAAATAAGAACTTGCCAAATTTCGTTCATAAAATGCTACCAAAACCAACAAGACGCAGGGTAGTAGAAATTACTAGTAAAGTCTTCTCCTTCTGGTGATAGGCTCGTTCACGAATGACATAATCTTTATGTTTTTCGAGCAGCCTAAATTTCCTTCTCAAATGCCAAGTACACACAACAAATCATCAATTGAGTGAACCGGAAATATACGTCAAAATATTTCAAAACGGGCAATAAAGAAATTAATGGCCCCAAAAAATAATCACACTTACAGCTGAGCGCGCTCCTTGTGAGCTTTTCTTGGAATAACATTCCTTAAAGACGACATTTTTATTCAAGCAAAAAAAAATTCACAGAACTTTAAAATCAATTTACGCACTTCAGAAAGGCAAAAACCACTACAGAAAAAGTAAAGGGCTAACAAAAATCTTGAGTTTAAAATCAACAACGGATTTCTTTCGTATTTACACCAAATTCAAAATAATTATTAAGCACAGAAGACTCGCCTGTGGAAAGCGGTGAAGGCTTAGGGTTTAAAGGAGACACCAATGCAGAGAATCTTGATTTGATGAAAAGTATTTTATATTGTGGCAAAAAAATTATTCTAAATTAACTAAAATTCAATCATGCAAATTGGCTTCCGGATTGAGTGCAAAAACTTATGTGAGACGATATCACTAATCGTATTTTGTGAGATGGATCTCTTATTTGGATCTTCCATGAAAAATATTACTTTTTATGCTAAGAGTATTATTTTTTATTGTTAATATCGGTAGGGTTGACCCGTATCAGAGATAAAGATTCGTGAGATCGTCTCACAAGAGACCTACTCCTGATTGAGTATACAAATACACACACAACACACAAAATTATGATATCACAGAAATAAAAAAAATCTTGATATTATATTAAAAAATTTAGAAATAATTTTTATATGATTTTCTTATAATTAACTAGAATAATTACTTAAATATGATAGTATTTTATTATTTCAAATTTATGAAATTGTTAGAGATGAAATCATATTTTAAAAGATTAATTTGGTTTATAAACATAAAGAAATATTTATTAGCATATGATAATTATAGACGAACCACAAATTTTATAAAAATAGACTTTTGAGATAATTTTTATTAAACAAAATAAAATATTTTATAATTTGTTTGAGCTGATTTTTGTTACATAAAAATTAGATAATGACATTAAATTTAATTACTTCAGGTCTCTTAATGTCTAATAATACTAATATCATTGTGCATGCAATTATTTGATTAGAGTTTCATTAATTTTTAGATTAAACTATGAAGATTGATATTGAAAATATTAATGATTCTTTTGTTATAGTTTGGAATTATTATTTAGATAATGAAAAGGGTAAGGCGACGGTTTTAACGACGGTTTCGCGATCCGCCACCGGAGGCTGCGTCGCATTCTAGAAGCGACAGTTTTTCAACTCTCGTCGCTTATAGCGACGGTTCTTTGGAAGAAGACAGTCGCTATTTTTGCGACAGTTTTAAGAAACCGTCGTTAATATTAAGCGACGATTTATACAAACCCGTCGTTAATATTAGCGACGGTTTCGTAAAATCCGTCGCTATATTTATCGACGGTTTTTTAAAAAAATCTCCGTTTAAGAAGCGACGGTGTTTATCAATAAAATCCATAAAAATAACTACTACGCAAAAATTAAAATTATGTATTAAATTTTCTGTAAAAAAAAAAAAACTTTAAAACCTGATTTGCGCGAAGATATGCAGCTTCACGTAACGCTAGAAGATCGCACCGACGAGGAAATCTACGAAATAAATAGGAAAAAATGTTAGTACAAAATAAAAAAAATCGCAACTTCGAAAAATTTGATAGAGTTTCGCTACTACCTGAGATAGATGAAAAATCGTTCAAGGAAATGTTCGCGAACCTCGGTATATATAGAATCATAGAGACGGTTTTTGCCCAAACGATCGCTATATAGCGACGGGTTTTTCGAAAACCGTCGCTTCGACAGTTTTTGCCCAAACGGTTGCTACATAGCGACGGGTTTTTTGAAAACCGTCGCTATAAAGCGACGGTTTAGCAGAACCATGGCTATAATAGCGACGGTTTGGCATATACCGTCGCCGACCTAGATTGGCGAAAGTTTGTTCATAACCGTCGCGGATCTAGATGGACGACGGTTGATGCATAACCGTCGCTATTATTGCGACGGTTAGCTTGAACCGTCGCTATATAGCGACGGTTTTATGATAACCGTTGCTTATCAAATTAAGCGACGGTTTATTTAAACTGTCGCTCTATAGCAACTGTTTTAATAAAACCCGCCATCTTTAAAATTAAGCGATGGTTGATTGAAAACGATCGCTAACATAGCGACGGTAGAATACAAGACCGTCACACATGGGCTACGGTTTGTGGAATTGTCGCAATATTAGCGACGGTTGATGAAAAACCGTCGCTAATATAGCGACGGTTTTAATAAAACCGTCGCTACGCCTTCCGTTTTTTGTAGTGAACCGCGCTATGAATGACAGTTGTAAGTTTATCCACTCTCAAATCCAAATCACGTTCTCATAACTTCACTACTCTATTCTTCAATTCTAAAGCCATCAATCTGTGTTCCTGAAGTAACAATCAATATCTCATCCAATAATCGGACAACATAAATCTTCAATGGCTTATAAAAAAACATGGTCTGAATCTCTTTCAGCCGATACAAGATGATTTTCCACGAACTTAGGAATCTCTTTATTCGTGTTTAATAGTAATTCTTCAACTTCCTTATAAAACCCATTAAAGTAAACATTGATCAACATCGAACTCAAGGCAGATTCTTGAGGCAGACCCCTGCCTAAACAAACCCCACCCAATTCAATGTTGACTATCTTGCATTCAAACAACCTTTTTATCAAATCTAGAAATGCCTTATCTTCAATTTTCTCACCCAGTATAAAAAACAACTTATCAATATGCCAGAACTAAATAATTCATGATCAAATTTAACAATAAATCACCAACTTGGGTTCACCATTGAATTCTTTAAATACAAAATCGATGTGTGGTGGCCCAAGCTTGCTCACTTTTCAAAGCAAAAGGTAGCAAACCTAAAAACTTATGCATAAACCATAAATGGCAGATTATTTTTGGGAACTTAAAAGCACGAAATATCACTATATCGGTAACTATATCTTTTTCATTATTTATAATATTATATTATTATTTTATATAATATAACAATTTTAAGTCACACCATAAATTCACCATGTGTTTTTCGATTCGATCACCGGTCCGGTTATGAAGGTGAACCTGTGAAAGCCCGTATTTCATATTCATTTTTTTTTGCGGAATTATTAAAATTTTTCTAAATAATAAATAACTTGCTTCAAAATAAACATGTAAATAATTTCAACTTTAAAATAACAGCGGAAGGAATATTGTTTCAAATACCAACTTAAAAATAATCCAACATATTAAAACTGAGTTTAAACATAATAAAAATGCATAAACTAAAACATGAGGTCCTCGGGTATACTACTGCTGCCCAAGATAGCTCACTGATCTACGCCCTCCGTGTCGACCTCATCGGTACCTACAACAATCAAGTCTGGTGAGTCTAAAGACTCAACATGTATATATCGTGAATAACAAGTAAATATACAATAAAATGGCATGCAACGTAAAAATATGGTATCGTAAAGCGTATGGTGAAAATCGTATCATGAGTAATTATATCTACGTGCATATCTGAAAATCATACGTAAAATCTTTGCTCCATAGAGCCCTGTCATATCATATCATAATTTTCTGGTAGAGATAATTGTAGAACCCGTAAATTGGACTGCGTATAAACCATGCATAATTCTAGTATTTAAAATTAAAATGATTTTTATTGTATGAGTATTTAAATTCTTCTCTTTAAATTTATTTATTTTACGCAGTAGTTTAATTGTTGTCTTTTCAGTAAAATAAGTGAGGCTGGACTGGAGATGGAGTATTGAGATAAGTTAATAAAGACTTATTTAAGAAGTGGTGATTTAGCATGTTAGTAAATATATTTTAAAAAAAAATTGACATGCATGCAAGTTATTAAATTCTTTTGTATTTTATTAATTTGTTTTAAAGAATTAAATGCTTGTTTATTTTATAAATTTTGTGTTTAATTATTTTTATGCATTTTATGCATAATTCATGCATGATAGAAATTATTTCATGAAATTTTACTAGGTTTTTGAATTAAAGATTTTTAAGTTGTATTTCACGCCCGAACGAGCAATGGAGACCGGAGAATTTTCAAGAAAATTATTTTTATTACAAGATTAATTTTTATTAATTAATATAAGATGTTTTAAAGGTATTTTTCAAGAATTTGAATTTATTGGGTATTTTACCCGCAGCGGTGTGCAACTTTTATCGATTCGGGGAACTTTTTGAGGGTTCGGCGAATATTTTCAAAAGCTTTCCAACACGAATTATTTTTCGGGAATGCGTTTGGACTTAATGGCACTACGTTTAAGCTTGTGGGGCTTAAACCCTTTTTAAAACCTTTAAGATGTAATTTGTGACCCATTAACTAATTAATATCCATATAATTAGACCTCTAATCACCCATTTAACCCTAAACATAATCTTTTACTCCCCAACCAGCCGACACCCTTCTGGATTCATTCATCTTGAGGACCCATCGGTTTCACCATTTGCAACTAGAGGTCCCCATCGGTTTTGTCTTGTTCTTGCTCCTCCAATCTTAAGGCACGCATTTGTACCTTTATTTCTGCATCATCCAAGCCTTATACTATCGTGTGTATGTAAATGTATGAGGGTTTTGCGATCTAGCCATGTGCAGGGGAGTTTTCATCTTTTTGTTCAAATACATGCATCATGGGTTCACTACTCACGTTTTCTGTAATCTGTGTTGTAAAGGGGCTGCTGGTGTAGTGTTTCAGAGTCGTTTCTGTCAAGGGTTCCAGTAGTGTAGCTGCTGGAGGCATGGTTGGTCGAGAGGGTGAGAATACATGCTGGATCGGTGAGCTTGGAAGGGTATCGGGTAGATCGTGAGTTGGGGAGAGAGGCCACCGGTGTCAGCGTTATTCCAGGCGTTGGACATGCCCCTGAGGTGTATGAACCACGACCTGGGAGAGCTCTAACCCCTTTGGTCCGAACTCTCGAGCAAGCATGATCGAACCTAGCTTGAGGGAACTCGCGGTGTTGGCGTTACTGCTTCTAGCGTATAGGCGGGTAGTGCAGGCTGTATGGGGCTGGGTTCTTGGTGCTGGTAGACTCCTTGGGATCTGGTCTAAGTTTACAATAGGCTGGCTAGGGGCTGGAGCCATCGGCTTGAGTGTAAGAGTGGGGTTTGTGTGCTAGTGGTTTGGTTAGAGGTGAGGGGCGAGCTGCTGAATCTTTCAGCGGCTGCCCAGGGGGATTCGAATGCCTTAAAAAGCTGGGTTTTGGTTTCTTTAGAGTCCTTTAAGTGTTTTTAAGTCATGTTTTAAGTTTGGTAAAATTTTGGTTAAGTTTCGGGTCGATTCGGGCTAAAGACGGGACCTCGGTCCAGGGTGAAACGATAATTTTTGGGTTTTCAGGGGCAAAATGGTCATTTTGTACCCGAGGTGAGATTTTGGTCCTAGCAGCGCCCTGAGCACAAATCATGATATTTTTTAATGTCCATGCATCACGTTTACGATTTTTACGGTATTATAATAATTATGGTGCATGCTTGGTTTAAAGGAATTAAGAGAGAAAAAATGAGAAAGTGAAGAGCACTCCGTCTCCGCCGCGCCGCGTCGTTATTTCATTTTTTTTTCTGTCAAAACAAACCAAGGCATGTTTATATCTTCTTTCACTCTTCAATCAAGCCATATAGATATTTTTAAATATCGCAAGTACATGATTTTAATGCAAGAAGATCGAAATTGTTCATATTTAATTATGTTATTTAATTATATCACGTGCAAAATATTCATTTTGAGATTTATGCGATATTGCTTGGGGTCACTTTACTATCCTGGGAGTATTATTTCACCCGGTCGTCAGTTACCAGTCCGGTCGCCAGTTACCGGTCAGTTCAGTTCAGTTCTCGGTCGCCAGTTACCGGTCCGATCGTCAGTTACCGGTTAGTTTCACCCGGTCACAAGTTACCGGTCAGTTCCCGGTCGTCAGTTACCGGTTCGGTCGCCAGTTACCGGTCAGTTCTGTAGAACCCGTAAATTGGACTGCGTATAAGCCATGCATAATTTCTAGTATTTAAATTAAAATGATTTTTATTGCATGCGTATTTAAATTCTTTTCTTTAAATTTATTTATTTTACGCAGTAGTTTAATTATTAGATTTTTCAGTTAAATAAGTGAGGCTGGACTGGAGATGGAGTATTGAGATAAGTTAATAAAGACTTATTTAAGAAGTGGTAATTTGGCATGTTAGTAAATATAATTTAAAAAGTTGACATGCATGCAAATTATTAAATTTCTTTGATATTTTATTAAATTATTATAAAGCATAAAATGCATGTTTATATTAGTAAATTATGTTTAATTATTTTTACGCATTTTAGGCATAATTCATGCATGATAGGATTTGTTTCATGAATTTTTAAAAGTTCGTGCATTAAGATTTTTAAGTTGCATTTCACGTTCGAACGAGGATCGGAGACCGGAGAATTTGCAGAAAAATTATTTTTATTACACGATCTATTTTTATAAATTAAGTTAAAATATTTTTAAGCGTACTTTTCAAAAATGAGAATTTTTGGATATTTTTACCCGCAGAATTTTTATTTTTTTACAGTACGCTAATTTTATCGATTCGGGGGACTTTTAATGGTTCGGCTATTATTTTCAAAATCTTTCCAACTCGAAATATTTTTCGGGAGTGGGTTCGAGCTTAATGGGCCAACTTTTGAGTTTATAGGGCTTAATCATCTTTTTAATATTTAAATTAAACAATTTAGGCCCATTAACTAATATTTTATCTATATAATTAACACTTTTACCCCACTATTAACCTAAACCTATTATTCAAAGCAACCGAAACCCCCCTCCCCCAGCTGCTCTCTCTCGGTTTCAGAGCCTCCATAGCAGCAAGCCTCGGTTTTCACTTAATTTTTTTTGCAAAGAAAACTTCTCCCGGGTCTCCCTCCCACGTTTTTCTTCTACAAACTCTTTAGGCAAGCATTTGTATCCTTATTCATGCATCATACACGATTCATATACGCTGTGATATGCTTAATTGATCATGAAACATCCGATCCATCCATGGGTGCGTGAGTTGTTTGGGTTCAATGCGAGAGGTGCATTATGTGATTCAAAACTCACATGTTTCCTTCGATCTGTGCAAGGGGCTTCGGTTATGGTTGTTTTAGGGACAAAACTTGATGGTCAGAGGCTACCTTGAGAGGGAGGACCGTGGCTTGGTCTGTAGGTAAAGAACCGTGAGGATGTGTGTGTCGGGTGAGTGGTTTGTAGGAGATGGAATTGTTGAGTTGGGACCAGCAGTGCAAGAGACGAACCGAGGCTGGAGCCAGGCCGGGAGGGGTCTGAGCAAAAGCTAAGGGAGACTCGAATCCTGCTGTAACCGTTCCTACACGCAATCGGAATAGCTTAGGAAAAGGGTCGCGTTTCGGAGGTCTTAAGGGCAAGCGGTCGATCGTAATTTCCAGCGTGCATGGAGGCAGGTTGGTGGATCTGGTGTAAAGGCCCGAAAATTCGTGCTTGAAAATTTGCGGAATATTTTAAAATTTTATTTTAAACTAAATGAAGTATCAACTTCATAAAATAAACTGTTAAATAATGTTTAATATTTAAAAATAGCTGTGGATGAATTTAATGTTTGCAAAGTAACAATTTAAAATAATTCAACAAGAGATAAAATGTTTGAGCATAAAAATCGTAAGTGCAGAAAATGAGGTCCTCGGGTTCCACTACTGTCGACTCGAGCTGGCTCACTGGTCCCCCCCTCGGTCTTGGCATCATCAGTACCTATAACAATCAAGTCTAGCGAGTCTAAAGACTCAGCATGCATATATCGTAAATAACGAGTATATAATATAGTAAAATTTGCATGAGATAAAAATATCATGTCATGAGGCATAATGTGAGAATAACTTGTCATGAGCAATTATAATACGTGCACAACTGAACTGAAAATAATAGTGAAAATGTTTGCTCCTTGGAGCCCTGTCATGAAATAACTTGTAATAATTTTCTGGTGAGATTATGGTCTACGCATGTGGTCCCTGAACTGAACTGCCCGGTAACTGGCGACCGGGCCTGCAACTGGGGACAGGACTTAGTAATGCTCTCATAACCGGTAACTTACGACCGGACCGGTAACTGGCGACCGGATTTAATCATGATATTAAAGTGACCACAAGCAATATCGCATAAATCTCAAAATTTGAATATTTTTGCACGTAATATAATTATCCAACATAATTAAATATGAACAATTTCGATTTTCTTGCATTAAAATCATGTACTTGCGATATTTAAAAATATCTATATGGCTTGATTGAAGAGTGAAAGAAGATATAAACATGCCTTGGTTTGTTTTGACAGAAAACAAACGAAATAACGACGCGGCGCGGCGGAGATGGAGTGCTCTTCACTTTCTTACATTTTCTCTCTTAATTCTTTTAAACCAAGCATGCACCATAATTATTATAATAGCGAAATAAATCGTAAACGTGATGTATGAACATTTAAAAATATCATGATTTGTACTCAGGACGCTGCTATGACCAAAATCTCACCCCGGGTGCAAAATGACCATTTTGCCCCTGGAAACCCAAAAATTATTGTTTCAACCCTGGACTTCTAAAATTGACCCGAAGCTTACCAAACTTCTTAAAATGTTCCAAAACATTATTAAAAACATTCCTAGATGTAAATTAGAGCCTAAAATCAAGCTTAACTATCTCGTTTAAGAACTTAGATCGGAGTCCCGGTTTTAACCCGAATCGACTCGAAACTTAACCGAAATTTTCCCAACTCTTAACCACACCTTATAAACACTTAAATGACCCTAAAATTATCCAGACCAGACCTCTACCCCTCGGCCATAACCCATTTGTTGCTGGAAAATTTTCCATCTCTTGTTCGAACTCCTATGCGTGATAACTCTCAAGTTCTCGCCTCTAGCTCAACACCAAGTGGACCAGCTACTGACACACCTTTCTTGGGTCATCCTAAGGCCCCTCTAAACCCAAGGCACCAATAGATACACCCCCATGCAGAAGCACAACCCACTCACTCGGTAATCACCTCAACCGCAACTCCCTTGCACCCGATTCACTTGTGCTTCTCTAGGGTTCGACCAGCGGTGTTTAAGGTCCTTCCAGGTTATGGTTCGGTCCCATCAGAGATAGTTCCAAGGCCTGGAACCAACCCCTCACCGCTTACACCCCTCATACCGCCGATCTCCCAACCTCACGCGAGAACCCATGCTACAACCCCTCCTATTTTCCACCCACAGCAACAATGATCGATGTTGCTCCCAAAACCACTGCTTGATGCCACTAACAGTCCCTTAACAGCCCTCAACCGCCCTCAACCGCAGCCCCTTGCACAAAATCTGAAAACGTGAGCAACGAATGCAATAATCACATGAAACCGCAAAATCTCACACACACAAGTTTGGATCGAGAGTTTTGATGCATGAACTCTTACATCAGTAAATATTACGTTTATGATGCGTCAAGAATAATACAATGCGTGCCTGATGATTCTTCGGTGAACAAATGCTAGAAGGGAACACGACCGAAGCATGAGGAAGGTTTGATCTCAAAGGAAAAGATGCAACCGACTTCTTGTTGATGCAGCTCACGGGGAGGCGTGTGAGTGGAGGGGTGGGCGGCTGAGTGGAGAGAATTTAGTTTTCGTTAAACAGTTTTAGGGTTAATTAGTGCTTAGGAGCTTAAGAAATAATAAACAAATGGTTAATGGGCCCTCAATTATTTAATTAAAAGTTTAAAAGAGTATTAAGCTCAATAAGCTTAAAAGTGGGCCCATTAAATCCAAACACGCTCCCAAAAAATATTTCGAGTTGAAAAGATTTTGAAAATATTAGCCGAATCCTTAAAAAGTCCCCCGATTCGATCAAATTATTGTACCGGGAAAAAATTAAAATGATGCGGGCAAAAATATCTAAAACTCCCATTTTCGAAAAATATATATTTAAAAATGCTTTAAATTAATTTTAAAAATAAATCGTGTAGTAAAATAATTTTCTGAAAATTCTCCAGTCTTCCGAATACAACTTAAAAATCTTAATGCACGAACTTTTAAAATTTCATGAAACAAATCCTATCATGCATGAATTATGGCTAAAATGCATAAAAATAATTAAACATAAATTAATGAAATAAACATGCATTTAATGTTTTAAAACAATTAAATAAGCCAAAAAAGTTTAATAACTTGCATGCATGCCAACTTTTTAAATTATATTTACTAACATGCTTAATTACCACTTCTTAAATAAGTCTCTATTAACTTATCTCAATACTCCATCTCCAGTCCGGCCTCACTTATTTAACTGAAAATGTAAAATTAAACTACTGCGTAAAATAAATAAATTTAAAGAAAATAATTTAAATACTCATGTAATAAAAATCATTTTAATTTAAATACTAGAAATTATGCATGGCTTATACGCAGTCCAATTTACGGGTTCTACAATCCTTCCCCCCTTAAATTGAATTTCGTCCCCGAAATTCGCTCATCCTTGATAAACAAAAGTTTAGACTCTTAATCCTAGTATCTCAATAATCCACGCTTCTGTTGCGCTACTCTGATAAAATAAGTGTTGAATTGTCCTTACGTCGCCTCAATCCTAATTAATTGCCTATTGAATCCTTGATTGCGAATCGCAACTTAAAATGACTTGGGTGACTTAGTTCTATTCTATTATGATCTTGAATTTGACTTATCTCGCCATTCCTCAGACTATAGATGGATGTCCAAACTTATCGCACTTTACTTTTTTTATATTAGGCTCGCGATGTTCATGAACCTATTACATTAGCATTTATGCAGTTCGATTTAAGAAACCTTAGCACCAAAATTTACTGAATCGAATCTCTATCTTACGGCATCAATCTTTCGTAACTTTAACTACTTACAAGTACATCCCAAATATAAAATCGTTGTAAATCTTAAACTCAAGTAGTGATAATCCCTAAAACCCAAACCATACAATATCGATCTTCTATCTTACTAATAAAACATTTCTAGTAGCAATTACATGCTTAAACTATTATCTTCCCAATTACCATAAAGTTGAGGAATACGACCCTTGGACTTCCCTCATTGGAACGAATGTCGCAAACTTAAGTATCTTCAATGCTTAATTAATTCTAGCGTAAAAACTTAATAATTTATCCCCTGTTAAGGTTGGACTAACTCTAATAAATCAACTTCACTTATAACCCATAGAATTCTAGAATCTTCGTATCAAGCTTTTAGATTTCTTATTCGATAAAAATCTTAATATTCATTCATTGATAACTTATGTTGAACATAACTAATTTCCTTTTGTTTTTATTTCACCCAAAAAATCCATATGAACAAATATCCCATAAATTTGACATTCAAACTTACCTAATCCAAATAGCTTTGAACAAAATAATCCCAATACACATATCCGTTTAGTCCAAAGTTTTTTAATGAATTTCAAAATTCCTCAAGACAAGGTGTCTACCTCAATTTTTACATGCGTCTATTAAATTCCAACAAAGGCATAATTTTAACTCTTAAGATCACGATTAAAAATTATGATACATCAAACTTAAGTTCCCAAATATATATATATATATATATATATATATATATATATATATATATATATATATATATATATATATCGCTCTATGTCTACTCTTATAACTTAACTAACTGATCAACTTCACCCTAGATTGTTATCACTCTAAATTCTTAAATTTTTCCACAATATTGATTTATCCTACCATGCCCTTGGATACTATTCCTTATAACATTATAACTCAGATGATTCAAAGTTCTAAATATTCCTTCAAGCCTGAAACATCGAAAATTCCTATCCTTTAAACAATTAGCTCCTCACTTACTGCTAATCAAGTCCTCAAATTTCTTAAAAATTGCAACATTAATTCTTAGTTTCTCCAAACATTATTCAAAATTTTTTTTAAATCTCAAAAATTCTACAGTTACTCATAAATCCTCAGTATTCCCAATTTCATTTTATAGATTTCTCGTATCATAGGTTCAATAGCCTTAAGTTTATTAAACCAAAAATTAATTCCCATAACACGTTTTACATTTCTATAAATACTTAACATCCCAAGTGTTCTTTAAAAGTTCGCATTTACTCCTTAAAAATTTTGAAAATTGCAATCTGGCCCTTACAGTTCTCCAAATTTACATTTGGCCCTACAACTCTTTGAAATTTGCATCATTGTCACCATAAATTTTTTTTTTCATCTTTACCTCATTAAACTTTTAAATTCTCGAACTCAAAATTAAATCCCAAAATTTGATAAATTCGAAAATAGTCCCTTAGAATTTTGTTTTTACACTTAGGTCGTCAAATTATTAGTTATCACAATCGGGTCTTTAAAATTCTTAATTCATGCAATTCAATCCTTAGATCCAACTAGATAGAGTATGCATCCTAAATAAATTCTCATAAATACATCTTACATTTTTATAGATACTTAAAATTCTCATATTGTACATTTATAATCCTAAAGATTGTCGTAGTTTTCGAATCGCTATTGCTTACATGAAATCCTCAAAAATTCACTCGACAAGCAACCAAGAACCATCAATGATTTCTTAGAATTTCTACAAGTCCCAAAAGCATTCATAATTTTCAAGATTAACTTATGATCCATAAGGAGGACATCAGTACTACTGACCTAAAAATTAATATAGTCAAATCATTTTCAACTTCTCCTAAAGCCCAATATTCGAATTCTTATACATTTCCAATTCCAACGTAACCAACATGCATAATTACATTATTTCTTTAAATTTAAGTAAATACTGCATAATCAAAATCTGAACGTAAAAATTTCATGGAAACATGCTGTTAAAATAATTCATGCTTTAAATAAAATGCTGAAATGTAAAACTTACAGACCGAAGACGTGGCTTCGTGAGCTTCTCGTGGTAAGTAGTAGTGTAACCCTTTACAAGAACCTGGCTCTGATACCAACTGTAAAGGCCCGAAAATTCGTGCTTGAAAATTTGCGGAAAAATTTAAAATTTTCTTTTAAACTAAATGAAGTATCAACTTCATAAAATAAACTGTTAAATAATGTTTAATGTTTAAAAATAGCAGCGGAAGAATATAATGTTTGCAAAGTAACAATTTAAAATAATTCAACAAGAGATAAAATGTTTGAGCATAAAAATTGTAAGTGCTGAAAATGAGGTCCTCGGGTTCCACTACTGCCGACTCGAGCTGGCTCACTGGTCCCCCCCCTCGGTCCTGACATCATCAGTACCTACAACAAGCAAGTCTAGTGAGTCTAAAGACTCAGCATGCATATATCGTAAATAACGAGTAAATAATATAGTAAAATTTGCATGAGATAAAAATATCATGTCATGAGGCATAATGTGAGAATAACTTGTCATGAGCAATTATAATACGTGCATAACTGAACTGAAAATCATAGTGAAAATGTTTGCTCTTTGGAGCCCTGTCATGAAATAACTTGTAATAATTTTCTGGTGAGATTATGGTCTACGCATGTGGTCCCTGAATTGAACTGACCGGTAACTGGCGACCGGGCCTGTAACTGGCGACAGGACTTAGTAATGTACGTCTGATCAGACCACTGCCACAGTACTGGGTGAAACAACTGAACTGACCGGTAACTGGCGACCAGACCTGTAACTGGCGACATGACTTAGTAATGCTCTCATAACCGGTAACTGACGACCGGACCGGTAACTGGCGATCGGATTTAATCATGATAGTAAAGTGACCACAAGCAACATCGCATAAATCTCAAAATTTGAATATTTTTGCACGTAATATAATTAACCAAAATAATTAAATATGAACAATTTTGATTTTCTTGCATTAAAATCATGTACTTGCGATATTTAAAAATATCTATATGGCTTGATTGAAGAGTGAAATAAGATATAAACATGTTTTGGTTTGTTTTGACAGAAAACAAACGAAATAACGACGCGGCGCGGCGGAGACGGAGTGCTCTTCACTTTCTTACTTTTTATCTCTTAATTCCTTTAAACCAAGCATGCACCATAATTATTATAAAGGCGAAAAAAATCGTAAACGTGATGCATGAACATTTAAAAATATCATGATTTGTGCTCAGGGCGCTGCTATGACAATAATTTCACCCCGGGTGCAAAATGACCATTTTGCCCCTGGAAACCCAAAAATTATTGTTTCAACCCTGGACTTCTAAAATTGACCCGAAGCTTACCAAACTTCTTAGAGGTCCAGGGTTGAAACGATAATTTTTGGGTTCCCAGGGGCAAAATGGTCATTTTGCATCCGGGACGAGATTTTAGTCTTAGCAGCGCCCTGAGCACAAGTCATGATATTTTTAAATGTTCATGCATCACCTTTACGATTTTTTCGCTATTATAATAATTATGGTGCATGCTTGGTTTAAAGGAATTAAGAGAGAAAAAGTAAGAAAGTGAAGAGCACTCCGTCTCCGCCGCGCCGCGTCGTTATTTCGTTTGTTTTCTGTCAAAACAAACCAAGGCATGTTTATATCTTCTTTCACTCTTCAATCAAGTCATATAGGTATTTTTAATTATCGCAAGCACATGATTTTAATGCAAGAAGATCGAAATTGTTCATATTTAATGATGTTATTTAATTATATCACGTGCAAAATATTCATTTTGAGATTTATGCGATATTGCTTGGGGTCACTTTACTATCTTGGGAGTATGATTTCATCCGGTCGCCAGTTACCGGTCAGTTCAGTTCAGTTCCCAGTCGTCAGTTACCGGTTAGTTTCACCCAGTCGCCAGTTACTGGTCAATTTCCCCCGGTCGTCAGTTACCGGCCCGGTCGCCAGTTACGTGTCAGTTCAGTTCAGGGACCACTTGCGTAGACCATAATCTCACCAAGAAAATTATTACAACTTATTTCATTACGGGGCTCCAAGGAGCAAACATTTTCACGATGATATTTTCAGTTCAGTTATGCATGTGGTATAATTACTATGGAAATGATATTTTTCGTTATGCCTCATGACATGATCATTTTACTCCCATGCAAATTTTATTTTATTATTTACTCGTTATTTATGATATATACATACTGAGTCTTTAGGCTCACTAGACTTGATTGTTGTAGGTACTGATGAGGTCGGGGCCTAGGGCGGGGACCAGTGAGATAGCTTGGGTCGGCAGTAGTGGAACCCGAGGACCTCATTTCAGCATTTATTATTTTTAATTCAAACCAAGTTTTATGTTTCTGAATTATTTTAAGTCATTATTTTGCAAACATTAGATTTCTTCCGCTGCTATTTTGAATATCAAACATTTTTATCTGTTTAATTTATGATTGAGACTTTTTAATTATTTAAAAAGAATTTTTTTAATTTTCCGCAAATTTTCAAGCACAAATTTTCGGGCCTTTACAGTTGGTATCAGAGCCTATATTCTTGTAAAGGGTTACACTACTACTGACCACGAGAAGCTCACGAAGCCACGTCTTCGGTCTGTAAGTTTTACATTTCAGCATTTTATTTAGAGCATGAATTATTTTAACAACATGCCTCCATGAAATGTTTTATATTCAGATTCTTTAATTATTTCAGTATATATTTAAAGTAAATTATGGAATTATGCATGTTAATTACGTATGGGTTTTATATGGAACAATATGCCTCCTAGACGCCAGGTTGGTCGCCCGAGAGGTGGTGGTGAGCACCGTCATGAGGATGGTGAGGATCAGAGGCGAGAGGAGAATGGACCACCCCCACCCCTTCCTCCTGATATGAATGCCCAGATGTTAGTTGGGATGAATCGGTTCTTCTCACAGTTTGTGGGGAACAATGCCGGTGGGGCAGCTAGGCCGACAGGGCCCGATGCTATCTATGAGAGATTTATAAAGATGCGTCCTAAGGAGTTTTCGGGGACGACGGACCCCATGATTGCCGAGGGCTGGATCAAGTCCCTCGAGTTTATCTTCGAGTTCATGGAGCTTGGAGATGCAGACAGAGTACGCTGTGCTACATACTTATTAGGAGGAGATGCCCGCTTATGGTGGGAAGGAGCATCAGTAGCCCTGAACTTGGATACACTGACTTGGGCGCGCTTCACGGAGGTATTTTACTCCAAATATTTATTGATGAGGTGCGTTATCGATTGACCAGGGAGTTCATGACCCTGAGACAGGGAGAGCTGACTGTTACGGAGTTCATCCGTAAGTTTGAGAGGGGCTGTCACTTTGTGCCCTTGATTGCGAATGATGCGGGTGCCAAGCTGAGGCACTTTCTTGATGGACTACGGCCGATCTTGCGCCGTGATGTTAGGGTGACTGGCCCTACTACCTATGAAGTTGCTGTTTCTAGAGCTCTGGCTGTAGATCAGGATCTGACCGACATTGAGAGGGATCGCTTGGGGAAGCGACCAGTTCAAGTACCACACCGCCCTCCTCCTCCTCAGCAGCAGCAACACCAGAACAAGAGGCCGCATCACGGTCCGCCCAGATTCAGAGGAGGACCCCAGCAGCAGCAGCAGGGACGTGCAGTTCCGAGGCCATTTGAGCACTCAGTCTGTCCCAAGTTCTCACGCCGCCATCCTGGAGCATGCATGTTCGGCTCAGGGAAGTGTTACAAGTGTGGTAGCACAAACCACACGCTGCCGTATTGCCCTCAGAAGAATCTGCCTACCCATGGCAGAGTGTTTGCTCTCCATGCGATGGAGACGAACCCCGATACTATGCTGATGACAGGTACCTTTAAGCTTTAAGTTTTTATTTGAATTTCACCGTTTTGGGAACCGGAATTTATATTTTGAACTTAGAATCTATTATAGGATTGCATGCTCCACTCAGTATTATTTTGAGAATTTAAGTTAGAAGAAATTTGGCCTCTGCATGTCCATAGGATAGTTCTTGATATTTTTGGTTTCAGCTTGATGTTCCAAACTTTCAGGGAGAATTTTTATAGCGGGGTCAGCTACGAAAGCCCTGATAGATTCAGGGGCTACTCATTCCTTCATTTCGGAGACCTTCGCTAATTTTCTCAAGGTCAAGACCGTTGGGCTAGATGTAGCCTACTGAGTAGTATTACCTTCCGGTAAGGAGATGGCAGCTACCAATGTGATCCGAGACATAGATCTTGAGCTCCATGGCAACCTCGTTTATGCGGATCTGATCGTGTTGCCGATGCCAGAGTTTGACATTATTCTAGGGATCGATTGGCTATTGCAGAACAGAGTTTTGATTGACTTCCAGCAGAGATCTGTGCTAGTCCGACCGCCTGGAATGACGCAGTTCTTATTCGAGCCGGACAGGTACTTTCCATTACCGCGCATTATTCCTTATGTCCAGGCTAGGAAGCTCATGCATAGATGGTGTCGGGCGTTTTTAGCGACTTTTATATATGTCACCGAGGCACCCAGTCAGTCTGCCGCAGATGTTCCAATTGTTAGAGATTTCTTAGACGTTTTTCTTGAAGACATCTCTGATATGCCACCCGAGCGAGAGGTGGAGTTTTCTATTGAGCTTATGCCAGGTACGGCTCCGATCTCCAAAGCGCCGTACCGATTAGCACCGACAGAGATGGCAGAGCTTAAGAAGCAGATTCAGGAACTTCTTGACAAGGAGTTCATTCGCCCGAGCTTTTCACCATGGGGCGCGCCAGTGTTGTTTGTGAAGAAGAAGGATGGCACGATGAGTCTTTGTATTGACTACCGAGAGTTGAACAGGGTTACAGTGAAGAACAATTATCCACTTCCGAAGATTGAGGATTTGTTTGACCAGTTGCAGGGAGCTTCGATTTTCTCCAAGATTGATTTGCATTCGGGTTATCACCAGTTGAGGGTGAAAAACGCCGATGTTTCCAAGACAGCTTTCAGGACTCGTTATGGCCACTACGAGTTCCTTGTTATTCCGTTCGGACTGACGAATACGCCAGCGATCTTCATGGATCTCATGAATCGCGTATTTCAGCCGTATCTTGATCAGTTTGTGATAGTGTTCATAGACGACATTCTCGTCTACTCGAAGAATCAGGAGGATCACAGCAGACATCTGACCACAGTGCTGCAGACCTTGCAAAAGCACAAGTTATTCGCAAAGTTCAGTAAGTGCGAATTTTGGTTAGAGAAGGTAGCGTTCTTAGGCCACATTGTTTCTAGCAGTGGTATTGAGGTAGACCCAGCGAAAGTTTTCGCAGTCAGAGATTGGATTGTGCCGCAGAATGCATCAAAAATCCGCAGTTTTCTTGGGCTAGCAGGATATTCTCGGAAGTTCATTAAGGGATTCTCATCTATTGCCGTTCCACTCACATCATTGACCAAGTTGAATGTTAAATTTGTGTGGAGCGAGAAGTGTCAGAAGAGCTTCGATACTTTGAAGCAAGCTCTTATCTCAGCACCAGTTTTGGCCATGCCGTCAGGGCCTAGTGAGTTTGTTTTTTATACCGATGCTTCGAGAATCCGAGACCCAAAAAATCAGAAACTCTAAAATAAAACCTTTTTTTCAGTTTGAAGCTTCTGCAAAATATATCCAATGTCTTGGGTATTCATCAACATCAGCTCTTCGTTAGTGTATATATTAGCCTGGCTCCTTTACAAAATCCACATCCAACAGCTAATATTCAAATTACACTCAAATAAATATCCTCAAAATAGAACAGATAACCTCATAAAAATAAAATTTTCCAGCTTACTCAGGTTTATGGACTCCGCCAACAGTTTTTGTTTTAATCATCTTGAAGTAAAATTCATCTGGGTTCCTCAATGCTGCTTTTTCCTTAAGTTTCTGTTATAAACACGCAGAAGCGACTTACCATAAAATAAGAACTCGCCAAATCTCGTTCATAAAATGCTACCAAAACCAACAAGATGCAGGGTAGTAGAAATTACCAGTAAAGTCTACTCCTTCTGGTGATAGGCTCGTGCACGAATGACATAATATTTATGTTTTTCGAGCAGCCCAAATTTCCTTCTCAAATGCCTAGTACATACAACAAATCATCAATTGAGTGAACCGGAAATATACGTCAAAATATTTCAAAACGTGCAATAAAGAAATTAATGGCCCCAAAAAATAATCACACTTACGGCTGAGCGCGCTCCTTGTGAGCTTTTCTTGGAATAGCATTCCTTAAAGACGACATCTTTATGCTAGCAAAAAAAATTCACAGAACTTTAAAATCAATTTACGCACTTCAGAAAGGCAAAAACCACTACAGAAAACATAAAGGGCTAACAAAAATCTTGAGTTGAAATAATTTAACCGTGAAACAACGAAGATTATCGGTACAGAAAAAAAACAACGGATTTCTTTCGTATTTACACCAAATTCAAAATAATTATTAAGCACAGAAGACTCGCCTGTGGAAAGCGGTGAAGGTTTTGGGTTTAAAGGAGACACCAATTGCAGAGAATCTTGATTTGATGAAAAGTATTTTATATTGTGGCAAAAAAATTATTCTAAATTAACTAAAATTCAATCATGCAAATTGGCTTCCGGATTGAGTGCAAAAACTTATGTGAGACGATATCACGAATCGTATTTTGTGAGATGGATCTCTTATTTGGATCTTCCATGAAAAATATTACTTTTTATGCTAAGAGTATTATTTTTTATTGTTAATATCGGTAGGGTTGACCCGTCTCACAGATAAAGATTCGTGAGACCGTCTCACAAGAGACCTACTCCTGATTGAGTATACAAATACACACACAAAACAAAAAATTATGATATCACAGAAATAAAAAAAAATCTTGATATTATATTAAAAAATTTAGAAATAATTTTTATATGATTTTCTTATATTTAACTAGAATAATTACTTAAATATGATAGTATTTTATTATTTCAAATTTATGAAATTGTTAGAGATGATATCATATTTTAAAAGATTAATTTGATTTATAAACATAAAGAAATATTTATTAGCATATGATAATTATAGACGAACCACAAATTTTATAAAAATAGGCTTTGGTGATATTTTTTATTAAAAAAAATAAAATATTTTATCATTTGTTTGAGCTGATTTTTGTTACATAAAAATTAGATAATGATATGAAATTTAATTAATTCATGTATCTTAATGTTTAATAATCTAATATCATTGTGCATGCAATTATTTGATTAGAGTTTCATTAATTTTTAGATTAAACTATGAAGATTGATATTGAAAATATTAATGATTCTTTTGTTGTAGTTTGGAATTATTATTTAGATAATGAAAAGGGTAAGGCGACGGTTTTAACGACGGTTTCGCGATCCGTCACCGGAGGCTGCGTCGCATTCTAGAAGCGACGGTTTTTCAACTCTCGTCGCTTATAGCGACGGTTCTTTGGAGAAGACCGTCGTTATTTTTGCGACGGTTTTAAGAAACCGTCGTTAATATTAAGCGACGGTTTATACAAAACCGTCGTTAATATTAGCTACGGTTTTAAAAACCCGTCGCTAAAATATAGCGACGGTTTCGTAAAATCCGTCGCAATATTTAGCTTGAACCGTCAAGCGACGGTTTATTTAAACTGTCGTTCTATAGTGAATTTTTGATAAAACCCGTCGTCTTTAAAATTAAGCGACGGTTGATTGAAAACGGTAGCTAACATAGCGACGGTAGAATACAAGACCGTTGCACATGGGCGACGGTTTGTGGAATTGTCCCAATATTAACGACGGTTGATGAAAAACCGTCGCTAATATAGCGACGGTTTTAATAAACCCGTCGCTATTATAGCGACGGGTGTTAGTAAATTGTCGCTAAATTTAATAGGCGACGGTTTTAATATAAACCGTCGCTATAATAGCGAAGGTTTTATTAAAATCATCGCTACGCCTTCTATTTTTTTGTAGTGAACCGCGCTATGAATGACAATTGTAAGTTTATCCATTCTCAAATCCAAATCACGTTCTAATAACTTCACTACTCTATTCTTCAATTCTAAAGCCATCAATCTTTGTTCCTGAAGTAACAATCAATATCTCATCAAATAATCGGACACCATAAATCTTCAATGGCTTATAAAAAAACATGGTCTGAATCTCTTCCAGCCGATACAAGATCATTTTCCACGAACTTAGGAATCTCTTTATTCGTGTTTAATAGTAATTCTTGAACTTTCTTATCAAACCCATTAAAGTAAACATTGATCAACATCGAACTCAAGGCAAATTCTTGAGGCAGACCCCTGCCTAAACAAACCCCACCCAATTCAATGTTGACTATTTTACATTCAAACCACCTTTTTATCAAATCTAGAAATGCCTTATCTTCAATTTTCTCACCCAGTATCAAAAACAACTTATCAATATGGCCAGAACTAAATAATTCACGATCAAATTTAACAATAAATCACCAACTTGGGTTCACCACCGAATTCTTTAGATACCAAATCGATGTGTGGCGGCCCAAGTTTGCTCGCTTGTCATAGCAAAAGGTAGCAAACCTAAAAACTTATGCATAAACCATAAAACTTGTTTGAACTCTCTCCAAAGTAACTCTTTTATTACACATATATCTAAATAGAACACATTTTTAAATGTTAGTTTTCTTAATATATATATATATATATAAAACATTCAAAACAACACTCTATTTTCCCACTTTTCTCTATTATATTTTTATGGAAAAGAATTTCGACAATGAAAATATAAGCTAAAAACTTTACACACATTATTGTAGTTCTTCGCAGTGAAATTTGATGGATCTGACTGCTCTAATGGCAGAGTATTTTTGGGAACTTAAAAGCATGAAATATCACTATATCGATAACTATATCTTTTTCATTATTTATAATATTATATTATTATTTTATATAATATAACAATTTTCAGTCACACCATAAATTCAACATGTGTTTTTCGATTCGATCACCGGTCCGGTTATGAAGGTGATCCGGTTATGAAAACATAGAAGTATACTTTTGTTTCCAACATCAGTCACAGAAAAATTATGTTTCAACGTTTACGGTTGTTCCGATTAAAAAATCACGCAGTTTCCACACAGTTACGAAAATTGTGCTTCCCAGATGACTACAGGATATTGTTGCACGTCCCCTCCTCAGGTTCTCATTCAAGAAATCTTCGTTATATAAGTATTCTATTCAACGTTTCCTTTCCTGTCGCCATTTATACACGGGTCTTGAAGTGGGACTAACCATTTCATCTTCACGCAGTTTGCGTTTCTTACCCCTTTTCTGCATTAATGATGCATTAAAATGATTACCCTACAGCGAAACAAGGAAAAAATGAAGCGTATAACGTACTCTCTGAAAAATTGATACCTGTAACTCTTTCTGCATAGACATATCCGTGTATATTTTCTCTAGATCTTTTAACCGTTTTTTTCTAGCCTCTAGCTCTCGATATGAAGAATCTGTCTTCCTGCATGTTGACCGTGTTTCTATACACAATTAAACTAAACTCCTCAACAACAAATTCTAGTCTAACTTCCTCGATGTAGAAGAGAAACAAAAGTAATATGAAGGCCTAAAGCCAAGGAGAGACTGAAAAGAAATTTGGAAATCAACCAAAGCAAACTCATCAAAAGGAAAAGGATTTGTGCACGGCGGACATATAACCAACCATTTGATTCGATAAAGTTATGTTCTACAAGAAACAAAAAAATCATTTGGAATAAAACTAAATACCCAAAATCAAAGTAGAAAGATACAACATAGAAAAAGGATTAAATTTTAGGAAAATGCAGCAACGATTGCCAACAAGCAAGACCCTTTAGGGAATATGATAGATAGTAGTTCATGATAAAAGAAACGTCAGTTGGGTTTAAAAGCTCTAGCACTTGTACATCAATTCGATTTCTTGAACCAAAGTTCGTCAAGTGGCAAGGATAAATGATAGAGAAAAGTATCATCCCCTAATTCCCATAAAATTTATACAAAGATTCAACACTCACAATGACGGGATAGTATTGATCTCTGGGAAGAAATAGAAGCCCAGTAGAAAGTCCAGACAAGACAAAAAGGACACACGGCCATAAATATTTATCATGCACGCATAAATGGAATTATAATTAACTCACATAGCATGCGATTGATATTCCCAATTGGTATATATTTGTGACCCACAAATCCAAAAAAGTTTTTGAAGATAAAACTCGAACAACAGCAGGGAATACCCTAGAAGTAGAAATTGAAAAATAAATTCAATAAGAAAAATAAGATATTATGACAAGGCGCCAAATATCACCATATTCCATCAACAAGTGAGGTATTGATAACTTAAAAGAGGTAAAGTATGGGTGGTGAAGAGACAAATGAAAGAGCTGTTGATGACAGGCAGACTAAAGCAAATTATTTCTGATTGTCAAGGAAAATTTGTAGTCCACTTTGTTTTTGCAATATAGCTTATGGATTGACGGTAATGATATCATTTGGTACTCAGTAGGGATCTTAATTGTGGTGAGGCAAGTAGAAACATGTTATCAACCTGGCAAATCAATTTCGTAGGAGGCAATTGACTAAAAAAAATAGCTTTCAGTACCTCAAAATAACTTTAGGCAAGTCTTTAAAAGCTGATGGGTTCCCTTGTTCTGAAAATTTTTGGCGGAATTCTCTTGCCTCCTCCCTAGAAAGAGAATCAACAGCCAGCCAACATACTTCATGAAACACAAAAATATCTACTAAGCTCAAAATGCTATACTACTGAGCAATATTAGCACTGCACCATTTTATGCATTAGTACTTTGTGTGACCAGTACATTACCACCAAATCACTGTCTTGGATGAAAAAAAATCTGTCATTTGCAGACACACAAGTGTAAACATGGAATTCAAATGATTCAAACAGAAGTTCCAGAGAAGACAGTCTCATTGCCCCTTGGTCATTGAACTTTTGAAATTGGCCATCAGATAGTTTTATCTTAATTGCCTAGATTACATATTAGACGTTCTTTCTAAAGCAGAAGGGAATAAAATGACTTTGAAGAAATAAATTCATTGAGCTATCAGAAGCGACCACATCTAATAATGAGAAAAGAATAAACTTTGGTGGTGACATAACTATTATAACTTGAAATTGACTACTCTAAAAAATGGGTATGAAAACTGTCAAAAATCAGCAGAAAAATGGCTTGATCACTCACCTGTTGTCGGCATAATAAACATGTTTGGATGATGACTGATTGTCAAGAGAATGCAGCATACCATTAAGTCTTTCAATTTTCTGCATCTAAAAAGTTAAATTTCAGAATAAAGAACCTGCATGACAGCTATCTCGAGAATCCGAGACCCAAAAAATCAGAAACTCTAAAATAAAATCTTTTTTTCAGTTTGAAGCTTTTGCAAAATATATCCAATGTCTTGGGTCTTCATCAACATCAGCTCTTCGTTAGTGTACTTATTATCCTGGCTCCTTTACAAAATCTACATCCAACAGATAACCTCATAAAAATAAAATTTTCCAGCTTACTCAGGTTTATGGACTCCGCCAACAGTTTTTGTTTTAATCATCTTGAAGTAAAATTCATCTGGGTTCCTCAATGCTGCTTTTTCCTTAAGTTTCTGTTATAAACACGCAGAAGCGACTTACCATAAAATAAGAACTCGCCAAATTTCGTTCATAAAATGCTACCAAAACCAACAAGATGCAGGGTAGTAGAAATTACCAGTAAAGTCTACTCCTTCTGGTGATAGGCTCGTGCACGAATGACATAATATTTATGTTTTTCGAGCAGCCCAAATTTCCTTCTCTAATGCCTGGTACACACAACAAATCATCAATTGAGTGAACCGGAAATATACGTCAAAATATTTCAAAACGGGCAATAAAGAAATTAATGGCCCCAAAAAATAATCACACTTACGGCTGAGCGCGCTCCTTGTGAGCTTTTCTTGGAATAGCATTCCTTAAAGACGACATCTTTATGCTAGCAAAAAAAATTCACAGAACTTTAAAATCAATTTACGCACTTCAGAAAGGCAAAAACCACTACAGAAAACATAAAGGGCTAACAAAAATCTTGAGTTGAAATAATTTAACTGTGAAACAGCGATTATCGGTACAGAAAAAAAACAACGGATTTCTTTCGTATTTACACCAAATTCAAAATAATTATTAAGCACAGAAGACTCGCCTGTGGAAAGCGGTGAAGGCTTAGGGTTTAAAGGAGACACCAATGCAGAGAATCTTGATTTGATGAAAAGTATTTTATATTGTGGCAAAAAAATTATTCTAAATTAACTAAAATTCAATCATGCAAATTGGCTTCCGGATTGAGTGCAAAACCTTATGTTAGACGATATCACGAATCGTATTTTGTGAGATGGATCTCTTATTTGGATCTTCCATGAAAAATATTACTTTTTATGCTAAGAGTATTATTTTTTATTGTTAATATCGGGTAGGGTTGACCCGTCTCACAGATAAAGATTCGTGAGACCGTCTCACCAGAGACCTACTCCTGATTGGGTATACAAATACACACACAAAACAAAAAATTATGATATCACAGAAATAAAAAAAAAAATCTTGATATTATATTAAAAAAATTAGAAATAATTTTTATATGATTTTCTTATATTTAACTAGAATAATTACTTAAATATGATAGTATTTTATTATTTCAAATTTATGAAATTGTTAGAGATGATATCATATTTTAAAAGATTAATTTGATTTATAAACATAAAGAAATATTTATTAGCATATGATAATTATAGACGAACCACAAATTTTATAAAAATAGGCTTTGGCGATATTTTTTATTAAACAAAATAAAATATTTTATCATTTGTTTGAGCTGATTTTTGTTACATAAAAATTAGATAATGATATTAAATTTAATTAATTCATGTCTCTTAATGTTTAATAATACTAATATCATTGTGCATGCAATTATTTGATTAGAGTTTCATTAATTTTTAGATTAAACTATGAAGATTGATATTGAAAATATTAATGATTCTTTTGTTATAGTTTGGAATTATTATTTAGATAATGAAAAGGGTAAGGCGACGGTTTTAACGACGGTTTCGCGATCCGTCACCGGAGGCTGCGTCGCATTCTAGAAGCGACGGTTTTTCAACTCTCGTCGCTTATAGCGACGGTTCTTTGGAAGAAGACCGTCGCTATTTTTGCGACGGTTTTAAGAAACCGTCGTTAATATTAAGCGAAGGTTTATACAAAACCGTCGTTAATATTAGCTACGGTTTTAAAAACCCGTCGCTATATTTAGCGACGGTTTTGTAAAATCTGTCGCTATATTTAGCTTGAACCGTCAAGCGACGGTTTATTTAAACTGTTGCTCTATAGTGACTTTTTGATAAAACCCGTCGTCTTTAAAATTAAGCGACGGTTGATTGAAAACGGTCGCTAACATAGAGACGGTAGAATACAAGACAGTTGCACATGGGCGACGGTTTGTGGAATTGTCCCAATATTAACGACGGTTGATGAAAAACCGTCGCTAATATAGCGACGGTTTTAATAAACCCGTCGCTATTATAGCGACGGGTGTTAGTAAATTGTCGCTAAATTTAATAGGCGACGGTTTTAATATAAACTGTCGCTATAATAGCGACGGTTTTAATAAAACCGTCGCTACGCCTTCCATTTTTTTGTAGTGAACCGCGCTATGAATGACGGTTGTAAGTTTATCCATTCTCAAATCCAAATCACGTTCTAATAACTTCACTACTCTATTCTTCAATTCTAAAGCCATCAATCTTTGTTCCTGAAGTAACAATCAATATCTCATCAAATAATCGGACATCATAAATCTTCAATGGCTTATAAAAAAACATGGTCTGAATCTCTTTCAGCCGATACAAGATCATTTGCCACAAACTTATGAATCTCTTTATTCGTGTTTAATAGTAATTCTTGAACTTTCTTATCAAACCCATTAAAGTAAACATTGATCAACATCGAACTCAAGGCAAATTCTTGAGGCAGACCCCTGCCAAAACAAACCCCACCCAATTCAATGTTGACTATCTTACATTCAAACAACCTTTTTATCAAATCTAGAAATGCCTTATCTTCAATTTTCTCACCCAGTATCAAAAAAAACTTATCAATAGGGCCAGAACTAAATAATTCACGATCAAATTTAACAATAAACCACCAACTTGGGTTCACCACCGAATTCTTTGAATACCAAATCTATGTGTGGCGGCCCAAGTTTGCTCGCTTGTCATAGCAAAAGGTAGCAAACCTAAAAACTTATGCATAAACCATAAAACTTGTTTGAACTCTCTCCAAAGTAACTCTTTTATTACACATATATCTAAATAGAACACATTTTTAAATGTTAGTTTTCTAAATATATATATATATATATAAAACATTCAAAACAACACTCTATTTTCCCACTTTTTTCTATTATATTTTTATGGAAAAGAATTTCGACAATGAAAATATAAGCTAAAAACTTTACACACATTATTGTAGTTCTTCGCGGTGAAATTTGATGGATCTGACTGCTCTAATGGAAAAGTATTTTTGGGAACTTAAAAGCATGAAATATCACTATATCGATAACTATATCTTTTTCATTATTTATAATATTATATTATTATTTTATATAATATAACAATTTTCAGTCACACCATAAATTCAACATGTGTTTTTCGATTCGATCACCGGTCCGGTTATGAAGGTGATCCAGTTATGAAAACATTGAAGTATACTTTTGTTTCCAACATCAGTCACAGAAAAATTATGTTTCAACGTTTACGGTTGTTCCGATTAAAAAATCACGCAGTTTCCACACAGTTACGAAAATTGTGCTTCCCAGATGACTACAGGATATTGTTGCACGTCCCCTCCTCAGGTTCTCATTCAAGAAATCTTCGTTATATAAGTATTCTATTCAACGTTTCCTTTCATGTCGCCATTTATACACAGGTCTTGAAGTGGGACTAACCATTTCATCTTCACGCAGTTTTCGTTTCTTACCCCTTTTCTGCACCAATGATGCATCAAAATGATTACCCTACAGCGAAACAAGGAAAAAATGAAGTGTATAACGTACTCTCTGAAATATTGATACCTGTAACTCTTTCTGCATAGACATATCCGTGTATATTTTCTCTAGATTCTAGCCTCTAGCTCTCGATATGAAGAATTTGTCTTCCTGCATGTTGACCGTGTTTCTATACACGATTAAACTAAACGCTTCAACAACAAATTCTAGTCTAACTTCCTTGATGTAGAAGAGAAACAAAATTAATACGAAGGCCTAAAGCCAAGGAGAGACTGAAAAGAAATTTGGAAATCAACCAAAGCAAACTCATCAAAAGGAAAAGGATTTGTGCACGGCGGACATATAACCAACCATTTGATTCGATAAAGTTATGTTCTACAAGAAACAGAAAAGTCATTTGGAATAAAACTAAATACCCAAAATCAAAGTAGAAAGATACAACATAGAAAAAGGATTAAATTTTAGGAAAATGTAGCAACGATTGCCAACAAGCAAGACCCTTTAGGGAATATGATAGATAGTAGTTCATGATACAAGAAACGTCAGTTGGGTTTAAATGCTCTAGCACTTGTGCATCAATTCGATTTCTTGAACCAAAGTTCGTCAAGTGGCAAGGATAAATGATGGAGAAAAGTATCATGCCCTAATTCCCATAAAATTTATACAAAGATACAACACTCACAATGACGGGATAGTATTGATCTCTGGGAAGAAATAGAAGCCCAATAGAAAGTCTAGACAAGACAAAAAGGACACACGGCCATAAATATTTATCAAGCACGCATAAATGGAATTATAATTAACTCACATAGCATGCGATTGATATTCCCAATTGGTATATATTTGTGACCAACAAATCCAAAAAAGTTTTTGAAGAGAAAACTCGAACAACAGCAGGGAATGCCAAAGAAGTAGAAATTGAAAACTAAATTCAATAAGAAAAATAAGATATTATGACAAGGCGCCAAATATCACCATATTCAATCAACAAGTGAGGTATTGATAACTTAAAAGAGGTAAAGTATGGGTGGTGAAGAGACAAATGAAAGAGCTGTGAGGACAGGCAGACTAAAGCAAATTATTTCTGATTGTCAAGGAAAATTTGTAGTCCACTTCGTTTTTGCAATATAGCTTATGGATTGACGGTAATGATATCATTTGGTACTCAGTAGGGATCTTAATTGTGGGGAGGCAAGTAGAAACATGTTATCAACCTGGCAAATCAATTTCGTAGGAGGCAATTGACTAAAAAAATAGCTTTCAGTACCTCAAAATAACTTTAGGCAAGTCTTTAAAAGCTGATGGGTTCCCTTGTTCTGAAACTTTTTGGCTGACTTCTCTTGCCTCCTCCCTAGAAAGAGAATCAACAGCCAGCCAACATACTTCATGAAACACAAAAATATCTACTAAGCTCAAAATGCTATACTACTGAGCAATATTTGAACTGCACCATTTTATGCATTAATACTTTGTGTGACCAGTACATTACCACCAAATCACTGTCTTGGATGAAAAAAAAATCTGTCATTTGTAGACACACAAGTGTAAACATGGAATTCAAGTGATTCAAACAGAAGTTCCAGAGAAGACAGTCTCATTACCCCTTGGTCATTGTACTTTTGAAATTGGCCTTCAGATAGTTTTATCTTAATTGCCTAGATTACATATTAGTCGTTCTTTCTGAAGCAGAAGAGAATAAAATGACTTTGAAGAAATAAATTAATTGAGCTATCAGAAGCGACCATATCTAATAATGAGAAAAGAATACACTTTGGTGGTGACATAACTGTTATAACATGAAATTGACTACTCTAAAAAATGGGCATGAAAACTATCAAGAATCAGCATAAAAAGGGCTTGATCACTCACCTGTCGTCGGCATAATAAACATGTTTGGATGATGACTGATTGTCAAGAGAATGCAGCATACCATTAAGTCTTTCAATTTTCTGCATCCAAAAAGTTAAATTTCAGGATAAAAAACCTAAATGACAGCTATCTCGAGAATCCGAGACCCAAAAAACCAGTGTTAGGATCGGTTATCGTAATCGTTGAGCTACAATAGCTCGGTTCTTGAAATATTGAACACCGATGAATTAAATCGAGTTTGGTTTTTAAACCAAGCGGAAGACACACGAAATAATCCTTCGTAAAAACCGATTCAAGATTTTGTGAAGCATTTAAAATATATGCAAGTTGAATGAGTAAAACTATTTTGGTTGAAGATTTTTATCAAACAATTGATATGCAATATTTTAGTATTTGAAGAACACATAAAATGCTTCAACAATGCATCTTTAAAAAATGTGGAAATGATAAGTAAATGCAATAAATAAATAGACACGAATTTGTTTATGGATGTTCGGAGATTAACAACTCCTACGTCACCCCTTCTTCCCCTTGGGAAGGATTCACTAGAAGACTTTGATTTATACAACTCATTGTACAAACCCATTCAGCTAGGACTTACCCACTGCCTAAAACTGAACTCCTAGCACTCAAGATTGTAGGCTACACCTCACAATCAGCATATTGTTTAATGTCTCATATGCAAAGTGTAGAACCCGTAAATCAGTCTACGTATAAGCCATGCATAATTCTAGTGTTTTAAATTTAATTGACTTCATTGCATGATTATTTAAATGCATTTCTTTGAAGTTAATTATTTTATTATTTCAGTTCAGTAGTTTGATTTTTATCACTTCAGTTATTTCAGTGAGGCCGGACTGGAGTGGGAGTTTAGAGATAAAATTTAAAATTCAGAAAATATTTCCAGAATTTATTTTAGCTAGCAAGTAAGTACATTTAAGTTAAAAAGAAGATTTGAGGATATAATTTAATTACTTGAGGTGATTAAAAAATAAGCCCATTTAAGTTGCATAATTAAGGGGTTAGCTCACTAAATTATTTAAGGGATTAGTGAGGCTTTTAAGAGTTATTAATTTAGTAAATAAACAACTCTCCCCATTCATTTTTAGAAGTGAATTTCGGCCCCCCTAAGTTGATAGCCTATTCATTGCCAACTCATCAACTTTGACCATTTCTTTGCATATAATTTGTAGAATAATTCTAGGATTTTTGGGAGAACAATTTAATTAATTAATGGACATATCCTAGACTAGAAAACAAGGGAGAATATCGGCCATCACACTCTAGAAGCATCCAACAAAGAGTTGATATCAAACTAGAATTCAAAATTCAAATGCATGGAGACTTGGTCTTGATATGATCCTATTATTGTTCACCCTTCTCCTAACCTTCATAACCACCATTTCTCCCCTCTCCTTTTCGAAATTCAGACCCATTTCAGATTAGAAAACCGTGAGGCATAGCTAGAAGTAATAGGGAGAAAATCGAGAACTAGAAGGAACAAGAGAAGCCACTTCGTCTCCTCCGCGCCGTCTCGTCTCTTCTTTTTGTTTCTATTTCAAACGATAACCAAGGCATGTCTAGATTTCTTTTAAACCTCAATCAAGTCATATACTGAATTTTTAATATCACATGTGCATGATTTTTTTTATCATGAAAACCGAGATATGCATAGCAAATTCTTAAAACTTTCTGCACAGATTTTTCGAGTGCTTTAATGCTTCACGATTTGGTATGTTTGTTCGATTTCAGGGATGGCTCGTTCCAGGGGCTCGAGGCTGCATATGGACATGTACTAGGACATGTTAGGGCCATGTTAGAACGTTTGTTTCAGTCCCATGCTTGCTGGAAAAATCGAAATGACAGCAAGCCCCATAGGTGCAGAAAATGGTGTTCGAAAATTTCAGTTTCCTGTCATGAGGGTTTGATCTGATCTTGGCTGCCCTAAGGGCTCTTAGCCATGGTTAGATCACTCCCCTAGCATTTCTAAGACATGAATAAGTCGCCCTTTTGGTGTCTTGGTCCATGGTGCATCGGTTTTAATCAAATCAACAAGAACAGCCCCTTTCCCCATTCGGCTTCTTCATTGGTTCAGCAAATGGTTTCGGTTTTTGGTTGCTTGGTATTGATCTTGGTTGGCCTATGGCCCATAGCCACGGTTCATACCATGCCCCTATATGTCTAGATCGTGCCATGGTCAATCAAATGGCCACTGGAACGACGCAAGACATCGATCTAAGCAAGACACTACACTTGCGCAGCTGCTGTATTTTTGACAGCAAGTAGGCTGCTGTTCAGAGGCGTCGTTCGAGTTCTCGGTTGGCTTTTAGCCTATGGCCTTGGACTGCACAGTGCCCCATTGAGTTAGGAGGACTCAAAAGAGAACAGATAACCTCATAAAAATAAAATTTTCCAGCTTAATCAGGTTTATGGACTCCGCCAACAGTTTTTGTTTTAATCATCTTGAAGTAAAATTAATCTGGGTTCCTCAATGCTGCTTTTTCCTTAAGTTTCTGTTATAAACACGCAGAAGCGACTTACCATAAAATAAGAACTTGCCAAATTTCGTTCATAAAATGCTACCAAAACCAACAAGACGCAGGGTAGTAGAAATTACCAGTAAGTCTGCTCCTTCTGGTGATAGGCTCGTGCACGAATGACATAATCTTTATGTTTTTCGAGCAGCCCAAATTTCCTTCTCAAATGCCTGGTACACACAACATGTAAAGGCCCGAAAATTTGTGCTTGAAAATTTGCGGAAAAATTTGGAAATTTTCTCTTTAAATAAATAAAAGACCTCATTCATGATTAAATTGATAAATAAAGTTTAATGTTCAAAATGGCAGCGGAAGTATTTAATGTTTGCAAAATAACCGTAAAAAAATATAATCCAACGACAGATAAAAATATTTGATCATAAAGTAATAAATGCTGAAAAATGAGGTCCTCGGGTTCCACTACTGCTGACTCGAGCAGGCTCACTGGTCCCCGCCCTCGGTCCTGACATCATCAGTACCTACAACAATCAAGTCTAGTGAGTCTAAAGACTCAGCATGCATATATCTTAAATAACGAGTAAATAATATAGTAAAATTTGCATGGGATAAAAATATCATGTCATGAGACATAACGTGAAAATAGCTTATCATGAGCTGTAAAGGCCCGAAAATTTGTGCTTGAAAATTTGCGGAAAAATTTGAAAATTTTCTCTTTAAATAAATAAAAGACCTCATTCATGATTAAATTTATAAATAATGTTTAATGTTCAAAATGGCAGCGGAAGTATTTAATGTTTGCAAAATAACCGTAAAAAAAATATAATCCAACGATAGATAAAAATATTTGATCATAAAGTAATAAATGCTGAAAAATGAGGTCCTCGGGTTCCACTACTGCTGACTCGAGCTGGCTCACTGGTCCCCACCCTCGGTCCTGACATCATCAGTACCTACAACAATCAAGTATAGTGAGTTTAAAGACTCAGCATGCATATATCTTAAATAACGAGTAAATAATATAGTAAAATTTGCATGGGATAAAAATATCATGTCATGAGGCATAACGTGAAAATAGCTTATCATGAGCAATTATAATACGTGCATAACTGAACTGAAAATATCATGGTAAAAATGTTTGCTCCTTGGAGTCCAGTAATGAAATAACTTGTAATAATTTTCTTGGTGAGATTATAGTCTACGCAAGTGGTCCCTGAAATGAACTGACCGGTAACTGGCGATCGGGCCGGTAACTAATGACCGGGGGAAACTGACCGGTAACTGGCGACCGGGTGAAACTAACCGGTAACTGACGACCGGACCGATAACTGACGACCGGGAACTGAACTGACCGGTAACTGGCGACCGGGTGAAATAATAATCCCAGGATAGTAAAGTGACCCCAAACAATATTGCATAAATCTCAAAATGAATATTTTTGCACGTGATATAATTAAATAACATCATTAAATATGACCAATTTCGATCTTCTTGCATTAAAATCATGTACTTGCGATATTTAAAAATACCTATATGGCTTGATTGAAGAGTGAAAGAAGATATAAACTGTGAAGGCCCGAAAATTCTTACTTTGAAAATTGGCGGAAAATTTAAAATTTTCTTTTTAAAGAACTTAAATTGCCTTATTCATAAAATCAACTGATAAATCAAGTTCAACGTTTAAAAATATAGCAGCGGAAGAAAATAAAGTTTGCCAAAAATTACAGTTTAAGAATATTCAACGACTGATAAAATGTTTGAGCATAAAAAAATATGACAAGTGCTGAAACTGAGGTCCTCGGGTGTCACTACTGCTGACCCAAGCTGGCTCACTGATCCCCGCCCTCGGCCCTGACCTCATCGGTACCTACAACAATCAAGTCTAGTGAGCCTAAAGACTCAGCATGCATATATCGTAGATAACGGGAAAATACTGTAGTAAAATTTTCATGGGATAAAATATCGTGTCATGAGGCATGGTGAAAATAACTTGTACTGAGCAATTATATTACGTGCATAACTGAATTAAATAACATAGCAAAAATGTTTGCTCCTTGGAGCCCTGCACTGAAATGACTGATAAAAATTTTCTGTTGAGATTATGGTCTACGCATGTGGTCTCTGCACTGAACTGAACTGTCCGATCACCGGCGACCGGGGTACCAAACTGAACTGATCGGTCACTGGCGACCGTGGTACCAAACTGAGCTGATCGGTCACTGGCGACCGTGTAAAATAATATTCCCATGATAGTGAATCGACCACAAGCAATATCGCATAAATCTCAAAAATAAACATTTTCAATTTTTATGCACGTAATAAATTAAATGACTGAATTAAAAATCTTGTATCATTTTACCAACTGGATTGGATCGTCCCCAGGCTCGCTGCAACCTAAATATGCCATGAAAATATGCAATATATTTTTCTTGACCAAACTATGCAATCAAGTTTGAAAATGCGACAATTACGTCTACCGACTTCGTATTTAATCATGACTTCGAACCAACCCGAACCAACACTGAACCGACGTATAGTCATGATTAAAATACGCTTAAAATTATGAACTTATGCTCCTAAAATGATGAGGGTCGAAACCTAGGTGAAATGGAGGCCAAAACAAGAAACGCTCTTTCGAGATTCAATTTGGCACATCGCATCCGTAAATTCTCGTACGACCTCAAAAATGATCCGAATCACAAACAGTCAAAAACATGACCTTCCTAACTCAATGGGGCACTGTCCAGTCCAAGGCCATAAGCTAAAAGCCGACCGAGAACTCGAACAAGCCTCCGAACCGACACAGAAACTTGCTGTAAATTTCCAGCATCTGCAACCTTGCTTGCATCGCGTCGTTTGCGAGACTTTTGGCCATTGGGGCTTGAACCACCGACCAAAGCCTCTCCACAACGTCCCAAGGAATGATTCTAACCATGGCTAAGGATCCTAGGCCAACCCAGATCCACACCACTCCACAAACTCGAAACACAAATGCTGTCCCAAAACCGAAGGGGCCGAGAGGGGAGGGGCTGTTCATGCTTTTAAATCGAAAACCGATGAGCCATGGACCAAGCCACCAAAAGGGCGACTTAGTCACATCTTAAACATGCTTGGGAAGTGATCTAACCATGGCTATAGGTCCGTGGGGCAGCCAAGATCAGATCCTTCCTCCTTGGACAAAATCTGAATTTTCGAACTCAAAAAGGCCAAGATTGATGAGTTGCTGTCCAAGTCGAAATCTATCATGCATGGGGCATGTTTTAATGGACCAACATAGTCTTGACACACCCTGGTACGTGTCTATACACAGCCTTGGAAGCCTGGAGTCGAGCCATCTACCTGAAACTTCAAAACAAGAGTACCCGTGAAAAGCATCAAAGAAATCAAAAATTCTGCATCCTTCTTTTCGAAAATTCTTGACATGTATTTCGGTTTTAAACATGATAAATGCTGATCATTTAATGGGAAATATTTGATAATAGGACTTCATTGAGGTTTGAAAGAAATCTAGACATGCCTGGTTTCGTTTCGAAAGAAAACGAACGAAACGACGACGACGCGGCACGGAGAAGGTGGAGTGCTACTCTTGTTTTCTTTACTCTCGATTTTCCTCCCTTGCTTCCTAATGAATTCACCACGGTTTTTTCTACTGAAAAATACTCTGAATTTCGTGAATGAGGGATGGGGAATGATGGTTAGGAGAGTGAGTGGGAGATCAAATAATAAAGGGGTTCAATGTATGACCAAGTCTCCCTTAATTTGAATTTTGAATGGTTGTTTGATTTCAAGTCTATGTTGGGTGTTTCTAGAATGGTGATGGCCGATTTTAGCTTAGTAATTTAGACTAGGATAAGCTCTTAATTAATTAAATGGTGCTAAATAAATTGGAGGGATTATCCTACTAATTAAATATCAAGAAGGGGTCAAAGTTTGATGAGTTGGCAAGGTGTTGTCTAGGCAAGGGGTGGCCGAAATTTTAACATTAAAATGAATGGGAAGTGTTGTTTATTTACTAAATTAATAGCTCTTAAAAGCCTCACTAATCTCTTAAATAATTTAGTGAATTAATTCCTTAATTAAGTAACTTAAATGAGCTTATTTCTTATTCACCTCAAGTAACTTAAATAATTCCTTAAACTTCCTTTTTAACTTAAATGACTTACTTGCTAGCTAAAATAAAGTCTTGAAATATTTTCTGAACCTTAAATTTTATCTCTAAACTCCAACTCCAGTCCGGCCTCACTGAAATAACTGAAAGAATAAAATTAAACTGCTGACTAAAATAATTAACTTCAAATAAAATCATTTAAAAAATCATGCAATGAAGTCAATTTAATTTAAAATATTAGAATTATGCATGGATATACGTAGACTAATTTACGGGTTCTACATAAACATGCCTTGGTTTGTTTTGACAGAAAACAAACGAAATAACGACGCGGCGCGGCGGAGACGGAGTGCTCTTCACTTTCACTTTTTCTCTCTTAATTCCTTTAAACCAAACATGCACCATAAATATTATAATAGCGTAAAAAAATCGTAATCGTGATGCATGAACATTTAAAAATATCATGATTTGTGCTCAGGGCGCTGCCAGGACCAAAATCTCACCTCGGGTGCAAAATGACCATTTTGCCACTGGAAAACCCAAAATGACTGTTTTGTCCCTAGACGTAAAATTTCTCTTCTTTGACATTTTTTTAATTCCATTGACTCTAACATGTCCCAAATAATTATTTAAGCCTACATAAACTTTTCCATATTTTTATTTGGCTTAAATCTATGACTTTTAAATTAATCTTTAAATATAACATATTACGACGTTTTAATCTCGAATAAACCAAACCTTAGCATAAAATTTCTCAAATAAAAAAAAATTACACTTCTAATAATTATTTGAGCTTAAATATAATTTTCTATAATTTTATCAAGTTAAATCTAGGCGTTTCAATTAATTCTTTAATTAACCTTTCGTGAGGCGAAACTTACCAAACTCCTTAAAATATCCCAAAAAAATTTTAAAGGCATTCCTAGACGTAAATTCGAGCCTAAAGCAAAATTTAACCGATTCATTTTAAAACTTGGACCGGTGTCCCGGTTCTAATCCGAATCGACTCGAAACACGACCAAATTTTTCCATCTTTTTAACACTCCTTAAAACCACTATAAAGCTCCTAAAACTTTCACCTCAGCACCTTAAACTCACGGCTGATAATCCAGCATATCCTTGGACTCTAATCCCCCTCCCCCAACAAGACACATACACCCTTACTAACCCCTCTACATTTTTGTGCTAGCCCTCCTCCACCGAAAACATCCCTCAACCAATCACATTTTGGCTAATCTAGGCTCTCCTGGACTAAAATAACCCACGCTTACATCTCCATGAACTAACACACCCCACCCGATCGCTACCCCACGAAGAGAACCAACCCACGGCTGTTCACACGATCGTCTACAGCTCCACGCCTAGCTATGTTCGGGCCATCCAAGGCCACGTCTCAGACCCACCAGAGTCTGATCCGAGGGTTAGGAGCAGCCCTTGCATCATAGCATACTTCTAAACTCTCGGCATTACCATCCTCGAAGCACAACAAGAAAAGAAAAACGAGACCAGCGCTCGGTTCCTCCCCGATGGCAGATCATACGTAACACCAGCCCCTTGACAGCATAAATCCCAACATATTATGTCCCTAAACAACAAAACACGCAGCCCCTTGCACATCATAAAACAAAACATGAGTTGTTGATCGGAAAAAATGAAGAAATGCAACCCAAATCGTTTGATCTCCATGCATGGTGATGGATCGAGATTTTTACACACAAAGAAACATCTAACAGCATGTATACAGCGTATGTGATGCAAAAACGAAAGTACAATGCGTGCCTTAGATGAATTCCACGCAAGAACGGCGAAGAGATGGGCAACGAGGAAGCGCCGGAGAATTTTGTTGCAAGAAAAAAATGCTAAACCGAAGGCCCTTGTTGCTGAAAGCTCTGAAAACGAGAGGGGAAGGAGAGGGGAGGTGGTGTCGGCTGATATAATTATTAGGTTTAGTTTAATTGTAGTTTAGGTGATATATTATATAGTTAAATAATAGGTAATGGGCCTAAATTGTTTAATTAAAGATTAAAAAGATAATTAAGTCCTATAAACTCAAAAGTAGGCCCATTAAGCCCAAACTCACTCTCGAAAAATATTTCGTGTTGAAACGATTTTTAAAATAATAGCCGAACCATTAAAAAGTCTCCCGATTCAATAAAATTTGTGTACCGTTAAAAATAAAGTCCTGCGTGTAAAAATAACCAACTAAAATCCCATTTTTGAGAAATACCCTTAAAAATACCTTAACTTAATTTATAAAAATAAATCGTATAATAAAATAATTTTCCTGAAAATTCTCCGGTCACCGATCCTCGTTTGAACGTGAAATGCATCTAGAAATTCTAATGCATGAATTTCATTAATTAAATCCTATCATGCATGAATTATTTCTAAAATACATAAAAATAATTAAACATAAATTAATGAAATAAACATTCATTTAATGATAAAAAACAATTAAATAAAATACCAAAAAAGTTTAATAACTTGCATGCATGCCAACTTTTTGAAATATATTTACTAACATGCTAAATTACCACTTCTTAAATAAATCTTTATTAACTTATCTCAATACTCCATCTCCAGTCCGACCTCACTTATTTAACTGAAAAGATAACAATTAAACTACTGCGTAAAATAAATAAATTTAAAGAAAAGAATTTAAATACTCATACGATAAAAATCATTTTAATTTTAAATACTAGAATTATGCATAGCTTATACGCAGTCCAATTTACGGGTTCTACAATCCTTCCCTCCTTAAAAGAAATTTCGTCCTCGAAATTCGCTTATCCTTGATAAACAAAAAGTTTAGACTCTTAATTCTAGAATCCTAATAATCCACGCTTCCGATGCGCTACTCTGAATAGATAAATATTACTGTCCTTACGTCTTCTCAATCCTAAATAAATTTGTCTACCAAAATCTTCGTTTGTGAATCGCAACTTAAAAAACTTATGGTGACTTAGTTCTATTCAACTATAGCCCCGAATTTTGACTTATCTCGCAGTTTCTCATACTAGAGATGGATGTCTAAACTTATCGCCCCTTACTTTTCTTATACTATACTCGTAATATTCATCGACTTATTATATTAGCATTTATGCAGTTCGACTTAAGAAACCTTTGTACCAAAATTTATTGATCGACTACTATTCTCAGTAGAATGCTTAAAGGTTACACCTTATTTCAACCTCATAGTAGTATTAGCCTAAAATCCTTGAATCGAATCTTTATCTTACGGCACTAAACTTACGTAACTTATTATTTACAAGTGCATCCCAGGTGTGAAATCGTTGTAAATCTTAAACCTCGAATAACGTTAATCCATAAAAACTCAATTATACGACATTGACCTTCTACCTTAATAACAACACTTCTAGCATCAATTACCTGTTTAAACTATCATCTTCCCAATTACAATCTAGTTGAGGCCTAGGACTCTGGACTTCCTCATTGGAACAAGTGTCGCATTCTTATGTATCCTTAATGGTTACTTAATTCTAGCATATAAACTTAATAAGTTAGCCCATGGTAGCATTAAACTAACTTTAATAAATTGTAATGCCCGAATTTTGATATAATATGGCAGTAGTTGTGATGGTTCTTGGCTATACGTTCTGGTATGAATGGTAATGATGTTATAGAATGGAATAGATAATGGATCGGTAGAATCAAAGGTTGAATTTGAGCTAAATAGGTAATGGAAGTCCAGAAACGGTATGAAAAATGTGGCAGTAGTTGTGGTTTTTAGCATAATGTTTTGTATATTGATCCAATTGATGTGAGGCTTTTTGCATTAGAAAGATAAGACATAAGGCTATAACTTTCTTATTTTGAGTTTTGGTCAAATCATTAGGGAAGACGAGCCAAAAGCGCCCCGAAGTGTGTCGTGCGTATCGTCGTTCCTACAATGACACATGTTGGGAGAATGGGCATAACTTTTTACTCAGACCTCCAAATAACCTGAAATTTGGGGAGATGCAATCCAAGACATAGGGCTACAACTTTGTAGTTTACCACTTTTCCAAATTATGAAGGAAAAAGACGTTTCGGAAGCGATCTTTGTAGTGGATGTGCGCAGAGTGCGCGCCCGGGCGAGAATTGATGTGCGCCCGGGTGGGCCTTGTTCGAAATTTTTGGTGTTCTGGCCGAGAGTTCCGCGCCCGGGCCAAAAAAGAGGTTCGCCCGGGCGGCCAGTAAGTTGAAAAAACGTGTTTTGGTGTTTGGGAAGGCATAAAATCGAATGGGATCATTGTTCTACTCATTTTCCTTCTCCTTCTCTTCTCTCTATCGGTTAGAAGCTAGGGTTCTCTCATTCCTTCCATTTTCTAAATTATTCTTAAATCTATTGGAGATTTGTTCAAAAAAAATATGAAATAAGTATAGATTTGTGATCCTCGGTAATGTCCCGAAAAATTTAGAAGTCCACGTGAGCCACATACATACAAATTATTAAATTTCTTTGGTATTTTATTAAATTCTTTTAAAGCATAAAAATGCATAATTATTTTATAAATTATGTGTTTAATTATTTTTATGCATTTTATACATAATTTATGCATGATAGAATTTATTTCACGAAACTTTAAAGGTTTATGCATTAAAGATTTTTAAGTTTCATTTCGCGCTTGAACGAGGATCGGAGACCGGAGAATTTTCAGGGAAATTATTTTTATTACATGATTTGTTTTTAAATATTAATTTAAGATGTTTTAAAGGTATTTTTCAAGAATTGAGATTTATTGGGTATTTTTAACCGCAAGATTTTAATTTTTATCGGTACGTAAATTTTATCGAATCGGGAGACTTTTTGAGGGTTCGACTAATATTTTCAAAAGCTTTCCAACACGAAATATTTTTCGGGAGTGTGTTAGGATGTAATGAACCTATTTTTTTAGCTTATTGGACTTAAAACTCTTATATATATTTTTTTAGAAATTAAAGCCGTTAGCTAAATTATTTTATACCATTACTTCCTTGACCAAACCTTAACCCCACCACCTTCACACCAACCGACACCCCTCACTTTCAGAATTGTGCCTTCTCGGTTATATTAATACACCAGCTGTGAGACCTTAGTTTACACTTGTTATTGCAAAGAACAACATCCGAGGCTTTTCCGATTGCTCTTCTCTTCAACATTCTCGCATAAAAGATCAACAGGCATGCTTTGTATCACCTTTGCTGCATCATTCATGCAATATATATCTGATGTGTGTGAATTTTTCATGAATTATTCTCGATATAACCGAAAGCATGGAGGATCTTCATTTTTGTTCATGGCATGCATTTCTTTTAATATTGATCACGTTTTTTTTTATTCTGAAATTTTGAGTGCAAGGGGCTGCTGGGAGGTGTTTTTAGGAGTCTGTTATTGGTGTCATGTGGTGTTTATGGGAGAAATCCCAACCGTGGTTGCTGGGAGAGCAAGGGCCGAGAGGTAAAGGATTTTGGCTCGGTGGGGCTGTGGCTCGCATGGGGTGAGAAGGGTGGTGCAAGGGCTGAAACAGGGCTTGGACCAGACCCAGGTGGGTCTGAGTCACGACTCAAGGAGGCCCAACAGCTGTTGGAATCACCTGAAGCGCTGCTGCAGGCAATCGAGAAGGGTAGCTCGGGTTGGGCGCTGGTGAGTGTTAGCGATTGTGGTTATCGTGTAGGCTTGTATGGGAGGTTAACCGTGGGTTCAGCACGTCCAGGGGGAGCCTAGGGTGGTCCAGGTGTGTTCGGGTAGGGACTGGTTCCATTGGACAGAGTTGGAGCGAAATTAAGGGAAGTGGATGAACTAGAGTTTAAACTTGTGCATGATCTAAGAATCTAGCAGCTTTATGCGTCATTTAGTCTTGGTTAAGAGTTCATTAAGGTCTTAATGGTGACCTTTAATGGCTGAACATGTGAGGATAGGAGTGGACCGAAACATTTAAGAGGTGGGAGAGGTGTTTGGTAAATAAGTGAATTTTTAGGAAGATGAGGGTGCTAGAGTGCAAATAAGGAAGGGGCCAAACTTTAGGTGAGTTTCTGAAATTTTCAGCCGAGGGATTGGGGGCCTCAAGTTAATGTTTTAGAATCATTACAGTGTTTTTAAGGTATAGTAAAAAGTTGGAAAGTATTCGGTTAAGTTTCGAGTCGATTCGGGTTAAAACCGGGACCCCGACACAAGTTTTAAAACAATTCGGTTAAGTTACGAAATGAGCTCGAGTTTATGTCTAGGAATACTTTTAAATATGTTTTGGGACATTGTAAGGAGTTTGGTAAGGTTCGGATCAAAATAATGAGTTTTGTATTTATCCGGGATTTAGTCGCCGCACGAAATATTAATTAAAGAATTAATTGAAACGCCTAGATTTAAGTTTAATAAAATTATGGGAAATTATATTTAAGCTCAAATAATTATCAGAAGTCGAAGTTTTTAATTTGGGAATTTTATGTTAAGGTTTGGTGTAATTCGATATTAAAACGCATTAATATGTTATTTTTAAAGATTTATTTAAAAGTCATCGATTTAAGCCAAATAAAAATATGGAAAAATTCTTGTAGGCTTAAATAATTATTTGGGACATGTTAGAATCAATGGAATTAAGAAAAGGTCACAAACGTGAAATTTTACGTCTAGAGGTGAAACGATAATTTTTGGGTTTCCAGGGGGAAAATGGTCATTTTGCACATGGAGTGAGATGTTGGTCCTGGCAGCGCCCTGAGCATAAATCATAATATTTTTAAATGTTCATGCATCACGTTTACGATTTTTATGCTATTATAATAATTATGGTGCATGCTTAATTTAGAGGAATTAAGTGAGAAAGTGAAGAGCACTCCGTCTCCGCCGCGCTGCGTCGTTATTTCGTTTGTTTTCTGTCAAAACAAACCAAGGCATGTTTATATCTTCTTTCACTCTTCTATCAAGCCATATAGGTATTTTTAAATATCGCAAGTACATGATTTTAATACAAGATATTTCAGTATGTCAGTTAATTATTTTACGTGCATTAATTAGAAAATGACTATTTTTGAGATTTATGCGATATGACTTGTGGTTCATTCACTATGTGGGAGTGTTATTTTATACGGTCGCCAGTGACCGATCAGTTCAGTGTGGTACCACCCGGTCGCCAGTGACCGGCCAGCTCAGTTCAGTTTCAGCCTCCCCAGTAGCCAGTTACCGATCAGTTTCAACTTAGTGCAGTGGCCACAGGCGTAAAACATAATCTCAACAGAAAATTTTACCAGTTATTTCAGTATAGGCTCCAAGGAGCAAACATTTTTACTGTGATTATCAGTTCAGTTATGCACGTAATTTAATTGCTCAGTACAGATTATTTTCATCATATCCCATGACATGATATTTTATCCCATGAATATTTTACTTCAGATTTTACTCGTTACCTGCGATATATGCATACTGAGTCTTTAGGCTCACTAGACTTGATTGTTGTAGGTGTTGATGAGGCTAGGGCCGAGGGCGGGGACCAGTGAGCCAGCTTGGGTCGGCAGTAGTGGCACCCGAGGACCTCAGTGCAGCAGTTGCTATTTTATTTCTCAAACAATATTTTTATCAGACGTTGGATATTTTTAAATTGTGACTTTTGGCAACTTTATTTTCTTCTGCTGCGATATTTTTAAACTTTGACTTTGTTTATTAGTTGATTTTATGAACGAGGCAATTTCAGTTATTTTAAAAGAAAATTTTTAATTTTCCGCAAATTTTCAAGTGAGGATTTTCGGACATTCACATCCTCTCTTCAAAATCTTCAAGATGTGGTAAGTATTTCTCATTTCTATTCAAGTTTGGATATGGGTTGAAGTTAGAATTGATATTTGAGTTGATATTTGAGATATTGAGATGTTGGAGATGTTGTAATTGTGTTGGTTTGAATTTAAAACGGAATTGAAGCCAATGGCAAAGTAAAGGAGCTAACTCTTTAGCACGCATGTTATGTGTTTGATAAAATGATTCAATAAATGTTTTTATGGCATATTACGATGAAGAAATTTACGGATCTTGATTCAAAGCAGTATTGAATTATTTATGAATTTTGTACAGAAACAGCTCTGTTTTGATAAGTGATCCGATTTCTTGATTATAGTAGAATTCAAAGGTTCAAGACTTCTCACCTACACATTTCGATCTTCTTTTGGTAATATTTGAAAGGTGTGTTACGGTCGATAACATACGAGGTAAAAGTATCATTTTTATTTTAAATTGAAAACTCTATGGCTCGATGAATTATTGGTGATTTGATGATGATTGTTGTATTGAGATGAGTTGATTATGATATCGAAATGATAATATTGATTTGCATCATTACATTGCATATTGAGCCACTTGTCGATTCAGATTTGATATGGCGGAGTTCGCCTTGATATATTGATTTATTGGACGTATGGGGCTATAGTTGAGTTGGCATAGTGTATGCGGAGGTCGCTGCTATGGCCTGAACACTCTCTATAGGCGCACCATAGTATTGGGATTGTAGAACACAACACCTCACCTCGAGCGGATGAGTCGGTGGATGTTGCTGGGAGATTTTCTTCCCTTGGGTACCCTATGACCAGATGATTCACTTGATCTTGAAATTTATTGATAGCCACAGCTTCTGATCATGCATTCCATTATATTGAATCTTTATGAATTTCATATGAACTATTTGTCATTTTAATTATCGTATGTTATTGATTGTATCATACTGGGTTTATACTCATCGGCATGTCGGCTACCTCTTGTTTTCATGTGCTTGACGGTAGGTGAGGCGAGGCTTGGGATGCCAGAATCCAGT